>NC_091459.1:84040371-84340371 GCF_027789765.1 Dendropsophus ebraccatus
CTCCCCCACTCCCAAGTCTGGTTCAAACCTTGCCTATTAATTAGTCATCTGATGTGTGAACCTGACTGGATACCATGTGGTGAGAGGGTGTTTCTTCTGTTGTTTTATCTGTATATATATGAGTTGTATGTCCATTATTCATTTAGCTGTGATAAAGGCTGGTTACAGCCGAAACGCGTCTAGCTTACATGTACCTGTTCACATGCTGTATTTTATGGAAGTTTTTTCTACAATAAAGTAAGTGTTTTTAAGGTCTTTTTTTGCTGGAACATTTTTTCATTTGTGGTTATGAACAAGGTCCTTTACTTTCTAAGTTTTTGGAACTTTATATAGGTGCTAGTGAGTCCCTGTGTGTCCCACATACAGAAAACTGCTTGAGGGTTCCTTCACATCTACAGAGGTCCCAGTGGATTTCACTCAGTACTAGTATAGCCTATGGGCCTCCCTTCTTCCAGTGGATTTTCATTCCACTGCAAGAATGTAGTGACTAACTTGTTTAACTATTTAGCTACTTTTAAGTAAAAATAATAAACAGCCCATTCTTACCCGCCAGTGATCCCTTGTCACGCTGCTGCTGGAGTCGCTGGGTCCCTACTCACTGACTGCCTGCTCAGCCAATGACTGGCTGCAGTGGGACAGCGCACTGAATGGTTGAGCAGGCTGTCCATGATCAGGGACCCAGAGACTCCAGCAGGAGCGTGATGAGGAAGTTGGGGCAGGTAAGTATGGGCTGTTTATTATTTTTTACCTGCACAGCAACTATTTAGTCACTACATTCTCGTAGCGGAATGAAAATCTGCTGCGAGAATGCAAAGCAATGGGCTATAATGGTATTGAGTATTGCAGCTGATATCACTGCAAAACTCATAGTGTGAAATTCGCTGCAAACTCTGTACGAGTAAAGGCACCTTTAATAATACTTCTACCATAGATGAAACTTATGAAGAAGACCTATGTACAGTAGGTGAAATGCCTGCACTACTTATTATCAGTCTGTTGTGTTGCTCTATAGAGGGAAATATTTTCCCATTTGTCCCATTAGCCAATTCCACGTTTATCAGATTGAAATATAAAAAGCCTTTTATACAAAGCTGCACACAGACTCATTTCAATTATTGTGAACAAGATTAAGTGTCCCTAAGGTTATGAAACTACCATATCATAGAATAAGGAACATAATTTCTGATTCTCTTATCTTTCCCCAAGGTGCTTTTTGGTAAGTAAATTGATAATTACCCAGGGTGGATAATGCAATTCAAATTCTACTAAATGCCACATTTTGGAATTATAAAAGCACCCGTCAGTTTATTTATCAATGTAAAATATGTGTATTAAACTTTCAATTTCAATTTTTAATGCAGAAACAGCACTTATTGTGTGTAATTATTAGGGCGAGCGCCATAAGGCTTCACATTCAGCAACAGCTATTGTATGGAAAGGCACTTAAAAATCATTTATGGGCTGAAAACATTTCAGTTTGAGGTGTATGAAATACAGCAAAGGATAGTTATACAGCACATTTCTCTCATTACGGAGAGAGATTGACAAGCTCTATACAGGACTGTGGAATACATTAAAGCTTTAAAGGCAATGCAAACGCACATGTAATATAAATCCATAATACAAACACGTTCAGTTATGTAGCTACAGTATATCTGCTATGTTGTTGCTAAAATTAGGTATTATATAGCTAGTTCAGTTTTTTTTTTTTTATTTGACAGACCTGCTGGGTCAACACATAAGGTGGAATTTATCATTTGGGGTATATGTACCATCAGTAGTGATGAGCGAATAGTGAAATATTAGAATATTCGATATTCATACGAATATCTCCCGAATATTCAAACAAATATTCAATCCCCTTAAAGTCTATGGGAACAAGTATTCGATTATTGAAAAACATCTATTTGACCACTTGGAGGTAAAAACTGGAAGCTGGGGGATTTGAACGCTTATCAAATATTTATCGAATATTCGGCAAACTATTCGATGATATTCGATAGATCGAGTACCTTACTATTCGATCGAATATCTATTCGATCGAATATCTATTCGATTGAACAGTATTCGCTCATCACTAACCATCAGCCTTATATTTGTAAATGTAGCGTGTGCATCATTTCCACATGGCTTGATAAATTTGCACAAATCCACACAAAGTCACACAGAAAATTTAAAAATATTGTTCAGAGCTTACGAAGATTCATGCAGAAACTAAAAAGTTGCACAAAGCTTGAAATCAAATGCCACTCGAGGATCTCTCATCTCTCCTGCGATTTTTAAGGAGAATGACTCTTTTTAATGTTATAGCATTAATATAGGTAATTTGAGTGATTTGTGTCCTGAATTGTGATCTCTATCGCAAGTACAGGAGAAATAAAAATTTAAAAATCTGGAAAGAAAATTACTTTAAGCCAGGTCCCTGAAAAGCTCTTTATTCTGTCTTATGGAAGGTGGGGGCCATTCACTAAGAGGGCACATGGAAAGTTGTTGTTGTCTTGGAGACAAATAAATGCAGAAACACTGTACTGTCTTATGTGATTAATCAGGTTAATGTTAATTATATTTTGCATATACAGCGAATGATATAGATTAAAACTGTCAATATCAGTGTATATCATGGACAACTATAAATAGGAGATGAAAACTAGTACGGAGTTAACTTTGCTTCCATAAATCACACCAATAGCCCAGCATTGTCTCTTATATTGTTGCCTATAGACAATGCAATAATGCAGAATTGCAGAGTCAGTCTCATTTTTGTGGAACAATAAAAACTGTCCTTAGGCAAATGGTAATAGACTTTCAGATTGGAAGAAATGGTCCAAGCCTGAGGTAAGTGAATTATCAGGGAAGCTATTTTTGCTCAGATCTCTACATTTTAGTTTTCCTATGGGATTGAACTCAGATGTTGGTCTAAGACAAATAAGGTTAACTTCCTTATGGCCATTATTTTTTCAGTGAAGTTAAAAATAAAAAATATTTCATAATATAATATAAATATAATATATAAACATATAGTTTTCATTTTATGTGGATGAAAATTGGTGTCACTGTCATTTAACAAAGCTTGATCAGATGTTGGTGGGGGACTGATTGCTAGAATAAGCTGGGAGAAGTACCCCAGCTTGCTGCTGTTCCCATCTCGCCAAAGGAGATGTGCTCCAAAGGATTACTATTACTATAGAATATGGGAAGAACAGCGAGATGGGGAAGGAGGCACCTAGAGGAGTGCTTCCCTGACTTTTTCTAGCAGTCATTGGGGGTCTGAACACACAGACCTGACCAATCAAAACTTTAGACATGTATGACATATTACTGTGTTTCCCCGAAAATAAGACGGTGCCTTATATTTCCCCCTCCCCCAAAAAACAGGCACCATGTCTTATTTTCGGGGAAAGTGTTATTTCTCTTCCCTCGGCTGGGGGGGGGGGGAGGTCAGGGGGAGAAAAATAAAACATTTTCCCCAGACCTCCCCAAAATACTCACCGTCAGCGGCGGGTCAGACGTGTACTTGTGTCGGTGGCGTTGGGTAAGGTGTGCGGCGGGGTTGGTGTCAGGTCAGGCGTGCGGCGTTGTCAGTGTTGGGTCAGGAGTGCGGTGGCGTCAGCTTCAGCTCAAGCTGCGGCAACAGGACATTCGTCGTCGGGACGTGCGGAGGACGTGGGGCCCATGGACCAGGCTATCTGCGGTGCTGGTTCAAGAGGTCCACAAGGAGATTAGGTAAGTCCTGGCTGGTGGGGTGGGGGGTAATGGGGGGTGCCTTACTTTTGGGGGGTGCCTTACTTTCGGGGGGTGCCCTAGTGTAGAGTAGGGAGCACCTTACTTTCGGGGGGATGGCTTACTTTAGGTTAGAGGGTAGAGTAGGTGGGGTGTCTTATTTTCAGAGGGCGTCTTATTTTTGGGGAAACATGGTAAATGTTTTGTTAAATGACAGTAACACTTTTATTATTGTCAAATTAAAGTTAATTCATTAGTCTCAGCTGTAAAGGAAACAATCATCTGCAGTCTAGAAACTCTGTGAGTTAAATGTATTGGTAGCCGCCCACATTTCTTTTGTACTTATAATTTGCTATGATATATCAATGTCCATAAAATGTAGCAGTCTGTGTTGCTTACACTGGATGCAATTGTATCAAATGCTCTGCTCTTAGAAATCTTAGGTCTAAGCAAATATGTATTGTCTGAGTAATTTGCAAGTTGCAAACAGATCATGATTAGGAACACTTGAATGAGAAAGTAGATTTGTAAGAAATGTGTAAGTATACATGTATGTGGCTGCTGGCTCTGACCTGGTATCCTTTATGTATACATATGCTACAGATATTAGAGGTTACAGATGATCAGGAGAATCTCATTCTTGCTGCCTGCATATGCTAATAGTTGTAATGACAATGGTATTGTGAGAGGCCGGGCACAGGGCACCACAGCTAAGTACCCTGCATTAACAATGCCAAGTGTGTGTTGTAGAAGTTTACTCCTCCCTGTCTTCTTCACTAAAGTGAACAAATGGGCTACAGAACGATATATGCTTGGAAAGAAAAGATGAGACAAATGTGTACAACATATATTTTACAGATCAAAAGAACTGAGGCAAAGGCTTTTGACTTCTGAAATTTTTAGAGTTTAATATGATGCCACAAATGATCTCAGAGAAACTAATCTGTGCAATCATAATGTGTGTGTCTCCTCTCCCTGGGAATATGCTTCGTCTCTCCATAGTGTCAGTAAACATTACCCTCACATTTATTTCCCCCCCAAGCTATACGTACAATGTGAGGTTACTACGATTGACTTAAAAAACCCAACAGAAACTAAAAAACGAAACACAATCCTCTATTGCTGTAATGTGTTTATCCTTTAGGTCTATGTCATTCAGATTACTGTCTCGGGCAGGGGAAAAAAAGCTTTTCTTTGACAGTAGGAATAATAAGTCCGTGGAACATATTAAAAAAAAAAAAGAATTCTGACAATAGACAGCAAGAGAAGCCACAGATTGCATTGTGAAGAATCTGTGAATTCTGTACGGCCACCGCTTTTTGATTACAAGTAAAGGCAGAACAATTTTCCAGCAGGGGCAATCGGAGGACTAATTTTCCAAAAGGCACTAAAAAGCCCATTGCAATAATCTAGCTAGAGAAAATTGTTATACCTGCTATTACAGCCCTATCTGCTATGATCAGAATGGTCCCGGCCTGGTGAGTAATGTGAAAATGGTCGCATATAGTAATAAAACCTGTCCTTTGGACTCCCTTTTAGGAAAAATGTTTCCCAAGTTACACATCACCCACACCTATTAAAGTTTAAATCCTGTCTGTGGATGTTTAGTAACCATCTCCCTGAACAAGCGCATGCCAAATCCCACAGCAATTCCACTGCAGTAATACACAGTACACAAGGACATCTTTTATAAGCATCCGACATCCGTCTTATATTTCCCTGCCATAAAACGCAATCCTCCCTCCCCATAAAACAATGATTAAATGCACTTAGAAAGCTGATTATTCTACAAACTTTGTGCTAAAGGGAGACAAACCTACAATCATATTCCAAAATGATAAGCAATTTATATTTCACCAATTTAAAAACACAAGATGTAAGTAACAGAGAGTGTTTTACGGTTAATAGGCAGAAGCCTCATACTTCCCTTACTTATTACATTTCGAGAGAGTTATCAATTTGGGACATATTCTAAAGGGCTTATGCTTCATAATTTTACTTTATTGCTGAAACATTTATGCAAATTTGGAGAGCAGAAAATGCTGCCAGATGGAAATGCAGCAGCGCTGGATTCCTCACTGGCATATTCCACAGAACATATAATGCTGAATGAGCTTATGCTAATCCCTTTCAATAAGATACATATTTTAAAGCTTTTATGAAATGCAAATTTACAATACTGAATTTGTCAAAAGACTCAGCAATAGAGCAACAATTAAAAAAAATCAAAATGCCCAACAAGTAGTTGTATGTAGAAAAATCATCATAGGAGGTAACAGGTAACAATAACATATGGAAATGAGTGTCAGCTCACCGATTCCAACTTCTCTGGTGCCCGGACTCACATATGGCTCGATGCGTATTTATGCAACACTGAAGAGAAAATGTTCCACAGTCCAGCACTTGGCAAAGAAGTTTTGTTTTTATTCAGTTTCGTTGCAATGCACAGCAGAACACCAACATGCAGTGACCCCACAGATTAGACGCGTTTCGAGCGCATGCGCACTCTTGTTCACCTAGTGCCTTCCCACTCTAACTCCCCTTAAATAATCACCATACAGGTGTACATACAAGTGGATCAAGGAATGCAATTAAAAGAACTGGTTACATATGCTGTAAAAACATGGGCAAAGACGTATCGCAAATATTTCATTTCAGCACCATATAAATAATTAGTTTCATACATACTGTGTTCATTTACAAAAATAAGAAATAACAAATATGCAAATACACATTAGTAAATATGTTGTTCTTAGAGTAGTTGAACACATGCATGTTGGCCATGAGGTTATATGTCCGACACAGTTCACACATCCTTCATGCGTGCAGAAGACCATCGCACGATATATAACCTCATGGCCAACATGCATGTATTCAACTACTCTAAGAACAACATATTTACTAATGCGTATTTGCATATTTGTTATTTCTTATTTTTGTAAATGAACACAGTATGTATGAAACTAATTATTTATATGGTGCTGAAATGAAATATTTGCGATACGTCTTTGCCCATGTTTTTACAGCATATGTAACCAGTTCTTTTAATTGCATTCCTTGATCCACTTGTATGTACACCTGTATGGTGATTATTTAAGGGGAGTTAGAGTGGGAAGGCACTAGGTGAACAAGAGTGCGCATGCGCTCAAAACGCGTCTAATCTGTGGGGTCACTGCATGTTGGTGTTCTGCTGTGCATTGCAATGAAACTGAATAAAAACAAAACTTCTTTGCCAAGTGCTGGACTGTGGAACATTTTCTCAACAGGTAACAATAGTCTTATTCAAAGATGGTTACATTACTGGACGACTACACTTGAAACCTGAAAAATATTTGCTGTTACACTGTATACATAGAGAAATGTTTTACTTACACCACAGGCCGTCAGATATTTTTACAAATCTGAATATTATTCTCAACATCATGGTCTTGTAGATGTCTCATGCACATTGGTATTATATCAGTTTTTTTATTCAGTTTTTAAGCTAAAGGCAGAAATGCTTATGAAAGGAAGCCTTAGGGTGGGTTCACACGTACCGGAATCACAGTGGATTTCACACTGTGAGTTCCGATGCGATTCCCGGTATTATCAGTTTGTAGGGGTTTACATATTTGTTCATTCCGCTGCTAGAATGTAAACACCGTCCCCCTTAACCCACCGCTGAATAACTTACCCGTCCGCGCTCCGGCCAGAAATTTCTTCAGCATTATCCATCTACAGACTGTTTCAGGTTTATTGCCCTTCCAAAGGGATAGAGAGCCAGGTGCTGGCTTCAGAGAGGCCAATGGTTGTGGGACCAAGGGGGTAATTTTATTTTTTTTTTTTTTAGGAAAGGAAATCAGTTCATCCAAAGTAATTATAACTGCCATAGAATTACAATTGTTAGGGTGTAATTTGGTTTGTGTTTTGGTTGGTATACAGTATAAGGCTATGTTCACACTACGTATGTTTGAGGCTGTATAGCAACCAAAACAAGGAGTGGATTGAAAACACAGAAAGGCTCTGTTCACATAATGTTGTAATTGAGTGGACGGCCGTCATTTAATGGCAAATATGTGCTGTTATTTTAAAACAACGGCTGTTATATTGAAATAATGGAAGTTATTTACCGTTATATGGCGGCCATCCACTCAATTTCAACATTGTGTGAACAGAGCCTTTCTGTGTTTTCAATCCACTCCTGGTTTTGGTTGCTATGAGGACCTGACTTGAGGACCAAATACTGCCTGAAGTATACAGTGTGTGAACCCAGCTTAGATATGTCTGTTGTTGCAATCGGCAACAACGGCCATAGAAATAGGAAAAAATATGTTGTGTGAGCATAGCCTTACAGCACAAAGATGTAGGATAGTAAATGCCTTGAAGAGAAGCTTTATCGGGAGAGCTGATATGGATGGTAACTTTACTTACAGTAACCTCATTCCCTGTGTACAAACAGAATGAATGTACAAGGTCAATTTTTCTTTTTTTTAATTATTTTCATGGGTGATCACAGCGTTCCATCATTTCACAGGTAGGCACAGTGACAAGTAAATCTGTTCTACAGTGGAAGCACTCGGTAAACAGTAATTTAGATTGGACCTTTGTTAGTTTGGGAATATTTGTCATGAAATGTTGAGAAATGCAGCAGTATACATAGAAAATACTTTGTTTTAGCTGAAATGTCACAGTATTGAACATTTGCAAGTACATTTGATTCAGGTTGTCATTGTTGACATGAGTCAAATGAGAATTGATAAAATATTTGGCACAGAAATTGATACAAAGACACTAATATAAAGAAATGCTTATTAATGTTGAATATATAAAAGTGTGTAGTAAATCCATCAAGACTGCAGCTCCTGGCATTATCTATAATTACCTTCTAATCCTCTATTGTACTACTGGAGGCGTAATTATAGGGGATACAGAGGTAGTCACACCTGGGCCCTGCTGCTTAAAGAGACCCAAAGGCCGCTTTGTCACATTATTAATGGCACATTGTAGGTGGGACCCTGCTCGACCTTTTGCACTGGGGACAAGGGGCTTCAAGTTAAATGGTATGGACAAATATAAAACGGTCTTTTTAAAATTCTTGTTTTGTAATTATTATAATAGTTGTTATTGTTTAATACACTACTTAGAACATTGCTTAATTTTACATTCAGGAAACAAGAAATAAAATAATGTGCAAAGGTGTCCTTATCCTTTAGGCCTTGATGTAGTACATACCTATAAAAAAAATGGGCATATAAATAACATATATAGTACTGTAGCAGTATAAAAAATGTTTACAATATTAAAACTATGGAAGCTTTGAATCCAACGCACTACTAGATGTCTAATTGTGGCCAAGTGCATAGGCAAAGAAGCTTATCACGCCATCCGCTGAAGTATTGAGATCTGGGTTTGGTTCACTTGTGCTTAGTGAAACCCTCTCTATCACATACCAAAAATGTATTTATGCTTTCTGTCTAAGACTGCGTTTTGGACACCACCTATTAATTAGAGCGGAGTTGTGCAAAAACTTTGTGACATATAATAAAAACGGTTAAATAAAAAAAGACTACACTTAAACCATGCCTCATTATACTAAACCCATGCCCCTTAACACAAAGGAGATGCAAAAATGGCTAAAACACAAAAAGGTCCTGATTTTTTAAGCAAAAGGAGGCAACAGAAATCTGGCATGCAAACCGTGATAAATTCGCCCTATATGCTTGTGATTTTATACATACTGCTACTGTATGTCTGAGCTTCTCTTATAAGCCAAAGCCACTTCCCACAGTTCATATCATCACTGCCACCTTGAAATGCTAAGACAGTATAACATTATGTTTACCTCAGATTACCCAGTTACTCTTTTTATATATTTAACCTCTATGCTTCATTAAAATATATTGACAGTCTTTATATCAGATATAGATAATATAGAAATTTAGGGAAATAAGGCATCCTCCTCGGACCTTCCAAAAATACTCACTCTGAGACCAAGAGTGCATCAGCAGTGGGTCAGATGTGTGGCAGCGACGGCGTGCGTTGGGACGTGCGGAGGACATGGGGGCCCGTGGCGCCAGCTTCAGAGGTCCAAAAGGAGATTAGGTGAGTCCTGGCAGCGGGTGGCAATGAGGGGTCTTACTTTCAGGGGGCTCCTTACTTTCGGAAGATGCCCTAGTTTAGGGTAGTCCTTATTTTTCAGGGGATGCCTTACTTTAAGCTAGAGGGTAGAGTAGTTGGGGTGTCTTATTTTAGGAGGGTGTCTTATTTTCAGGGAAACACTGTATATATACAGTGGTACCTCGGTTCTAACTGCTCTGAACTTAAACAATTTTTTCAAGGGAAGTTTGCTTCAGTTCTTAAACTTTTGACTGGTTTTCAAACACTTTTCACTTTTTCGGCACCCAGTCTCGAAGTACAGTAATACCTCGGTATGGAAAAACATCTGAATTTGAACTGCTCGGTATTTAAACGAAAATTTACGAGGAAGAAACATTCAAAATTTGAACTTTTCTAGGTATCCAAACGTTTGTGCGAGCGCGGGTCGTGGGTTGTACGTGGTAAGTTTAGCACTGGTAAAGCTTCACATACAATACAGTACTGTATAAGACTGCTGGAGTGCATATACAGTACAGTAGTAGTACAGTCAGTGCACCACCATTTCCCATCCTGTACAGTGCTGTATAAGATTGCTGGAGTGCATATACAGTACAGTAGTAGTACAGTCTGTGCACCACCATCTCCCATCCTATACTGTGTAAGATTGCAGGATTGCATATACAGTGCAGTAGTAGTACAGTCAGTGCACCACCATCTCCCATACTTTACAGTGCTAGGATGAGGGCAACTCTATACAGTAAAGGATGAGTGAGGAGTTAGTGACTACTGTAGTATAATTGCTGGTTTTGTTGAAAATTTCTTGTTTTAAATGTACTGTATTGAAGTGATTAAACTGGGCACATTTCAATTAAATAAATGAGTGTTTTAGGCAGAGCCGTATTTACCACTAGGCACCCGTGGTCCGGTGCCTAAGGCAGCACCTTGCAGGGGGAAGGTTTTATTTTTATTTTATTAGTCTCCCATCTCCCGTTCAGACTTGCCAGTAAATCTGGTGTCTTTTCAAGGTATGGTGATGTTGGTCAGGTATAGTATGGTGGTGTTATCCAGTCACAGTATGGCGGTATTGGTCAGGTCTAGTATGGCGGTGTTATCCTATCACAGTATGGTGGTATTGGTCAGCTCTGGTATGGCGTGTTATATGGCGGTATTGGTCAGGTCTAGTATGGCGGTGTTATCCTGTCACAGTATGGTGGTATTGGTCAGCTCTGGTATGGCGTGTTATATGGCAGTATTGGTCAGGTCTGGTGTGGCGGTGTTATTCAGTCACAGTATGGCGGTATTGGTCAGGTCTAGTATGGCGGTGTTATCCTATCACAGTATGGTGGTATTGGTCAGCTCTGATATGGCGTGTTATATGGCGGTATTGGTCAGGTCTAGTATGGCGGTGTTAACCTGTCACAGTATGGCGGTATTGGTCAGGTCTGGTGTGGCAGTGTTAAATGTGACACCTGGAGCTATTACCTACCAATCTACCAATCATGATGGTAATGAAGATGGGGCATCTTTAGGTTTAGTGCCTAGGGCAGCAGCAGCTGGTAATACAGGCCTGATTGTAGGTAATTATAGATAGGTGATAGAACCAATTAATAAACATTTACATTATTCCCTATGGGAAAACACTGCTCAGTTCTCAAACAGCTTGGTTCTCAAACTCAAATATATATATACACTTTTTTTTCTTTATAAAATATTGTATATGTGCATATGTTGCCAAATACTGTCTATGTGCATATGTGCTATATAGTAAAATCTACCTCTGAACATTGCTTTGCATCAGTGGTGTAGATGTCAGTTGAGACTGGAACTTTATTTGAATAAAATGGAGTCATCAAGTAAAACAATTGTACAGGCCCCTCTGGCTGTTTACAGTCCCATGGTCCACATCTATGTGATTTGCCTAGAAATACCTTGAACTAGGCGAACAATTTATAACCAATTTTCTTTGACTCTTGCAGCAATTTAGCTGTGCTATTATCCTGTAAAGTTATGACAAAGGAAATGTTAATAGCACGCCAGGCTCCATCATTTCACTCAAAGAAAATCTTCAGAAGCATGTTGCTCACTTGGCTGACCGTGGACCCGGCATTATCTGCCAATTTGTTTTCGTTCTAGCTGGCCCATGGCGTTTTCCATTTGCCAGGGAAGCAGCAGGCAGGACTCAGTCCAATGCACTGCTAGGATTCCTTGCTTGGCTCCCAGTAGAGCATGCTGTGTTCCAATTCTGCTTGCTTTTTCTTCCCATTTCTGTTTCTATACAGGAGACAAGGAAGCAGCTGCGAATAAGACTGCTAAAAGGGTGGGGTGGGGGATTGGGATAAATAGGCCTCCAACCAATCTGTAGAATGTTGCTTATGTCAAACGCAATCCTCTCAGTTATGTTTTACATCCATTTATCTATGGAGTGATTTAGAAGATGTTATCAAAAAGCAACATGGTATTTGTTAGAATAAAAGTTGGGTTTTAAGCAAATGTATCAGGCATAAAGAGGTTTAGCGGTGTTTAAATATTGTGTAGAAGTAGAAGCGGCTCCTGTGGAGAAGTAGTATAACAAGAGTGCACATTTTGTGACTATTCACAGCTTGGAGCAAAATACTTCGATTCTACTTAAAGAACAAAAAACAAATAATTTTATAGTGAAAAATAAAAAAGGAAAACTGAGTAACTTAACAGGTACCTTCAATGCTACTGGTGACTTCCATCAGAAGTCTAACAACAGGAGGGGAAACTTACAGATTAGGATATTACTGTTACCATAGCAACCACATAATGCTTAAAGGGAATGTATCGCCTACATTTTTTTTTACTAATTAAAACAGCTACCAATATATATTATTATCATTTTGATATGTGTAGTATCCAGCCATGTGTTTTCTTCTTTTCTTACACCTAGGCAAAAATGTATCTATTCAGTGTCACAGTTAGAAGAGTAAGCTGCTGCACCTTACTCCAACCATTAGGTGTCTTACTCTTCCACATCACCATTTGCAGACAAACCCAGGTTTAGCTACTTCCCTCTATAGTCTACACTTCCTCTAGTTTAGTTAGTGCCTGGCTTAAGGCCAGGCAGGGCGTGCAGCAGCCCTGTTCCTCAGCACTAGTTCCCAACCACCAGGAAAGCAAAAGACAAGGGAGTCTCACCCCTTGCCTACACCATGGGTTATTCTAAACTCTGGACAGTCAACTATCTAAAGAAAGGAGAGAAACTTTAAGGCTGTACCACAGTAGAGCACAGTGCAGGTTAGCCACTCTCTACTGACTTGGCTGTTGACGTTGGCTGAGTAGGAAGGATACTACTAGCTATCTCCACCCAGTGTGACAAAAGACCTGGCACTCATACTACCCCATTAGAGAAACAGATCGCTGATGTCAGGGAGACCAGCCAAAGATAACAATAGTTAAAGTGCTCAATGCCGTGAAATCCTAGGTGCATTGCCCCCCAGGAAACATAAATATGCAAAAGAAGAGCCCATGGAGCCTCATTTAAGAGTCTAAAAACACAGAACTAGCCAGATATCTCTCCGGGAAGGACCCAGCCAAGGGGTGACTGCTGTAGGGAAACCACCATATTAAGTGGCCCCCTACTTAACTACCCCATTAGGACAGAAACCCGACACTGAGGGGCAGAAGGCGGTCATATATGCAGAAATCATATACGGTACATACGTGAGTACGAGGATTACTTTAAAACACTCTATATATACTTCACTAAATTAGGCAGGGCCCTCCTATCCTGTCTCTGACACCTTACACTGTTTGTTCTTCTATCAACTCATTGTTTTATACATTCTTATTTCTGCTGTTGATTACCTAAGCACTGTTGCAATTCTGCTTGCTTTTTCTTCGCATTTCTGTTTCTAACCAAGGTCCGGTTTCCGTGTGTCTGGGGGTGGGTGTTACCACTCTTTGCCACCGTGACAAATAGCCCCGAAAACACCAAAACCCACAAGCTGGTTCAACATCTTTCCGTTGTTGCATTGTATTTTCTGTACAATTAGGTGGCTTATAGGAAAAGCCAAAAATATGTGTGTACACTTAAAGCGCTACAGTGCGTGCTTAAATGATGGAAAAGAAGTTTCCTGAGAGATGCTGTCCTATAAAAATGTAAACATAATATATTTTCTGTAAAGTACGTGAATAAATAGTGACAATGGTTCGTTCAAGCAGTTTAAGTATCCTTAGTAATATATAGCTATACTGCTGAATACCTGGTAGTTTTGTGATGTGGTATAGTATCCTCGATTCTTCTGTATCTTTTCAGTAGTTGTAGGTGTTGAGGTGTCGAGTTGGGAGCGGGCCCCGGCCGATGGCTCCACTACTACCAACTCTCGGCATGCGGTGAATAATCCGAAGGTTTTCCACGGAGTAGCAGTGACGTCACTGTAGTAGTTGCCGTAGTTCATGCAGGTCAAACATCTAACATGTTTCGTCGATCAGCGGTCGCCCTCCTCAGAGATAATTTTGGCGACCGCTGATCGCCGAAACATGTTAGATGTTTGACCTGCATGAACTACGGCAACTACTACAGTGACGTCACTGCTACTCCGTGGAAAACCTTCGGATTATTCACCGCATGCCGAGAGTTGGTAGTAGTGGAGCCATCGGCCGGGGCCCGCTCCCAACCTGAAACCTCAACACCTACAACTACTGAAAAGATACAGAAGAATCGAGGATACTATACCACATCACAAAACTTCAAAAAAGATTCTTGGACCAGCGTGTGCAGGTGAAGACATTGGACGTGTTTATTGGAAAGACCCATAAGAGCATGGACACATCGATCACTTCTCACAGAACGTCAACGCGTTTCTGGCGCATGCGCGCCCTTGATCACGACAAAGATAGGTAACATAGTGCACACATTTATACACGTAGCCCCTTCCCCCAACTGGGGAAGTTGCTCGCGTGTTTACAATAAAATGTTCATTATAAAAAATTCATTGTAGCTTGTTACAAATATACTTAAAAACATTGCTGCATAAGCTCATTTAAAGGACTGTACATAGATATTAAAGGCTTCCTACATCGTTATACTTTAGTAATACAAATGTAATTCACTGCGCTGGTTTAGCCCATTGGGGGCACATGTTTCTAGATGAAACATCCAGAAGGCTTCTCTTTCTTGCAGTTTAACCCTTCTGTCCCCACCTCTCCATGGACGCTGAACTTGTTCAAGAGCCATAACTCTCATGTTATCTACCTTACCCTCATGGGCCTCAGCAAAATGTCGCGAAGCACCAGAGAGGTTGCGAGAGCTACTGTGTCCCGCATCATAGATATGTTCCAGGACACGGGTTCGTAGCTGTCTAGTGGTGCACCCCACATACTGCACGTTGCATTCGGCGCAGCTTATGGAGTACACCACAAAAGAGCTCCTACAGTTTAAAAATGTTTTTATTTCATGCCTGTAAGTACTTTTATTATCTGTAAAATATTTACTTTGGTTTGCATATTTACATATACTGCAGCCTCCGCATCTATAGTACCCTTTGCAAGATAGCCATGTTTACGCTGGTGTGTTGGATTTAGGAACTGATGGGGATAAGGTATCCCCTAAAGTTTGTGCTCGTTTGGAAACTATGGTACATCCTTCTTTTAAAATTTCATTCAAGATGGGATCCCCTCGCAAAATGCATAAGTTTTTGGTGATAATTTGTTTAATGCTCTTAAATTGTGGGCTAAATTTGGTTACAAAAACTGGTTTATTTTCCGATTTTTCCCTATTTTTTGTTGGATTAATAAGATTTTCTCTATCTCTATTTTCCACCCTTTTTGTAGCTCTTTTTAGCATCCATGTCGGGTAACCCCGGTCATGGAGTCTCTCTTGGCTGATATTGCATTCTTGGACAAATGCCTCCATAGTGCTGCAATTACGTCTCATACGTGTCAACTCTCCAACTGGAATGGATTTGACCGTATGAGACGGCCAATGTATTCACCTGCACACCCTGGTCCAAGAATCTTTTTTGGAATATTTGCAGCACATGCTTGAGTGCCGGACTGTGCGAGGCAGACCAACAACCTAGGTGAGCTGGCGTACCATATACATCACAGTACTGATTTCAAGCAGCCGGGCTCCAGGTTTGCAACATATTGTTATATACAAGACCCTTATCATTGGATGAGTACATGGACTTTCTGATCTGATTTTGTCATCCTTCTCTGTTGAACTTTGTTGCTGCTTAATCACACTGAGACTGACAAGTCATGGCTGAGTCCACAGGTGCACGATCACGTTTGGACAAGGCAGCTGATGTGTTTGCCCAGGAGAACACCATTGACTTGCTGGACTTGGAATTTAAAGCTGATACCAAAAAATTGGAAAAGCACAAATCAAGTGAAACACGTCTATGGTGGGATTATACCACATTGGAAACTTATCTCGAAAGAGAGATGATACCGAGAGGATTAAGAATAAAGAAAATCCCAACAACGGTTTTCTCAGAGGATTTCGTATGTGAATGGAATGCCCTCCTAACACGCTGCTCTTTGGATTTAATGAAGCTGATCATCCGGTATGAGAAGGAGAAACACCAACAAATGCAGACGGAAATAGAGGATTTAAAGACTGCAATGGTAAAGTACAATGTTCTATCTGATTATGAGACTATGCTTAACCAAGTAAATAAACGTATAGAAGAATTAGAGGATGTCATTGCAAAACTTAAAAAGAGTAAATACCAGCATGACACATACGATTACAAACATGATCAAGTTTATGAGTGGGGGAGGTGGGACCGAGATGTTCCGAAACCAAAGCCCATTCTTAAAAAGAAAAAAACATCCGGCGATCGCAATGCATCAAATAGATTACAGACTCATGTCAGCTTTACCTCCACAGAATGTGACTCCACAGATGAACAAACTGACACAGATGGAGCTGAATCGACTACAACCGCCCCAGCTCCGTCCTATTACAAGAAACCGAGAAATCGCAAGTCTCCAAAAAACGCAGGAGGAGGGGGGGGGGGGGCGGAAGCACAAGAGCAACATTACCAAGGGAGGCGAAGAACCAAGGAGCACTACGGAAACAACAAGTAAAAGCGTCTTGAATATGTCAAGTGTTAATTTAACCCCTGAACAAATAGATGTCCTCTCCCTAGGTCTGAACTTTGCTCCAACTAAGAACTTTGATTTATTTTCCACCATAATGGACGTTAACAAATTTATAAGGGATCTTACTGTTAAGAAGCACTTTTTTGGTGAGCATGATACACAAAAAGAAAATAAAAATGTACTTAATAAGGTAAATGTTAACAATGAATTTTGTGATCTCAACTTTTCTGAACAAGTAGCCCTTAAGGATTTGCTGGAGCTAGGTAATGATAACTATGCCACAAACAGAATAGCACGTCATGAATGCTTCAGAATGCACAACCCTGGTTACTATCCAATACAGGACAGAACTTCCCATATGGAACTCTTTCAGGACCGGGTTATGCATGAGCTGAAGCTGCTTTATGATGCATCCTCTCGCTCTCACTTGTACAACCTGACCACCAAACAAAAAATTGCGGTACAAGAACTTAGGGCCTTGACCAATGTGGTAATAAAAAATTCTGATAAAGGTGGTCTGGTTGTAGTGATGGACGAGAGCATGTATCGACAGCAAATGCTCAATATGGTTTCTGACACATCCACCTACCAGTTACTAGACAGAAATCCGATCAGTAAGTACACAGAAGAATTGTCTAGGTTGATGGGAGAAGGTGTTGCATTGGGTGTTTTGAATATCAGAGAACAAGAATACCTATGTCCTTCAGACCCTGTTACCCCTGTACTATATGGTCTCCCCAAAACACACAAGGGTCTCATCCCACCACCGATGAGACCCATAGTATCAGGGAGAGGCTCACTAGGGGAAAGACTATCTGCTTGGCTAGATGACATCCTACAGCCACTTGTCCAACGCATCCCGGGGTATCTGAAGGACACGGGTACAGTTCTTAAAATATTTTCAAAGTTTGAATGGACCAGTAGCTACCATTGGGTGGGTATGGATGTGGTGTCTTTATACACCAATATACCACATACACTGGCAATGGAGGCTCTGGATTACCATCTCAAAAAATATTGCAACTATGACGAAAATTTCCAAGAATTTACCAAATGTGTGGCATGGTTTTTAATGACTCACAACTATTTTTTGTGCTGTGACTCATATTACCTACAAGTAGCAGGAGTTTCCATGGGGGCGAAACACTCGCCCTCCATGGCTATCTTAGCAATGGCTTATTGGGAGGAGACACATATTTACACGCATAATAATCCATATTTACAGTATATACAGTGGTATGGCAGGTACATAGATGACTTGCTCCTGGTCTGGAGTGGTCCAGTGCCTGTCATACCACTGTTTATCAAATATGCCAACTCCAACCCATGGGGTCTAAAATTCACCTATGTATACAGTCAAGACAAAATCATATTCTTGGATTTGGAGCTATCAGGCATCCATAATAAAATAGTTATGAGGAGAACACATAGGAAACCGATTTCAGGGAATGTTACACTCCATGCTAAAAGTTGCCATCCGTCTCATACGGTCAAATCCATTCCAGTTGGAGAGTTGACACGTATGAGACGTAATTGCAGCACTATGGAGGCATTTGTCCAAGAATGCAATATCAGCCAAGAGAGACTCCATGACCAGGGTTACCCGACATGGATGCTAAAAAGAGCTACAAAAAGGGTGGAAAATAGAGATAGAGAAAATCTTATTAATCCAACAAAAATAGGGAAAAATCGGAAAATAAACCAGTTTTTGTAACCAAATTTAGCCCACAATTTAAGAGCATTAAACAAATTATCTCCAAAAACTTATGCATTTTGCGAGGGGATCCCATCTTGAATGAAATTTTAAAAGAAGGATGTACCATAGTTTCCAAACGAGCACAAACTTTAGGGGATACCTTATCCCCATCAGTTCCTAAATCCAACACACCAGCGAAAACATGGCTATCTTGCAAAGGGTACTATAGATGCGGAGGCTGCAGTATATGTAAATATGCAAACCAAAGTAAATATTTTACAGATAATAAAAGTACTTACAGACATGAAATAAAAACATTTGCAGGCTGGGTTCACACTATGTATATTTGAGGCTGTATTTGTGAGGCTGTATAGCAACCAAAACCAGGAGTGGATTGAAAACACAGAAAGGCTATGTTCACATAATGTTGTAATTGAGTGGATGGCCGTCATTTAATGGCAAATTTTTGCTGTTATTTTAAAACAACGGCTGTTATATTGAAATAATGGCAGTTATTTACCGTTATATGACGGCCATCCACTCAATTTCAACATTGTGTGAACAGAGCCTGTGTTTTCAATCCACTCCTGGTTTTGGTTGCTATGAGGACCTGACTTGAGGACCAAATACTGCCTGAAGTATACAGTGTGTGAACCCAGCCTTAAACTGTAGGAGCTCTTTTGTGGTGTACTCCATAAGCTGCGCCGAATGCAACGTGCAGTATGTGGGGTGCACCACTAGACAGCTACGAACCCGTGTCCTGGAACATATCTATGATGCGGGACACAGTAGCTCTCGCAACCTCTCTGGTGCTTCGCGACATTTTGCTGAGGCCCATGAGGGTAAGGTAGATAACATGAGAGTTATGGCTCTTGAACAAGTTCAGCGTCCACGGAGAGGTGGGGACAGAAGGGTTAAACTGCAAGAAAGAGAAGCCTTCTGGATGTTTCATCTAGAAACATGTGCCCCCAATGGGCTAAACCAGCGCCGTGAATTACATTTGTATTACTAAAGTATAACGATGTAGGAAGCCTTTAATATCTATGTACAGTCCTTTAAATGAGCTTATGCAGCAATGTTTTTAAGTATATTTGTAACAAGCTACAATGAATTTTTTATAATGAACATTTTATTGTAAACACGCGAGCAACTTCCCCAGTTGGGGGGAGGGGCTACGTGTATAAATGTGTGCACTATGTTACCCATCTTTGTCGTGATCAAGGGCGCGCATGCGCCAGAAACGCGTTGACGTTCTGTGAGAAGTGATCGATGTGTCCATGCTCTTATGGGTCTTTCCAATAAACACGTCCAATGTCTTCACCTGCACACGCTGGTCCAAGAATCTTTTTTGGAATATTTGCAGCACATGCTTGAGTGCCGGACCGTGTGAGGCAGACCAACAACCTAGGTGAGCTGGCGTACCATATACATCACAGCACATCACAAAACTACCAGGTATTCAGCAGTATAGCTATATATCACTAAGGAGACTTAAACTGCTTGAACGAACCATTGTCACTATTTATTCACGTACTTTACAGAAAATATATTATGTTTACATTTTTATAGGACAGTATCTCTCAGGAAACTTCTTTTCCATCATTTAAGCACGCACTGTAGCGCTTTAAGTGTACACACATATTTTTGGCGTATTTTAACTATTAGGAGGGACTACGGAACCCCTTGCTACACTTTAGCAGCATAACAGTGGGCTTTTTTCTAAGTACAGCGCCGTGTATATGTTTGTTTTTTAGAAATTACTTTTTGAGAACAACATTTTATCTATACGTTTATATTATAGGAAAAGCCACCTAAATGTAGCTACTTTGAACAGCATTGAGAGATATGCTTTACAGCATACATATGGACCGTAAGAACATGTAGGAGGGTATGTATAAAAATGTGTTTTTGCACATGGCGTACATTTTTATACATCTTTTATCAAGTTGTTTGTGCTATTTTTGAGCAGTTTGCATATTTTTTATTTTTTATTTTTTTTGCTTGGAGGAGGCATGGTGGGGGCATTTAGGTTAGCTACTTTTTAGCCAGATTTATTATATGCACTTTTTTCGGTTTGCGCAAAAATAATTGTGCAGCAGTACTCTGTACTCTAGCAGACTCTGGCATAGTTTAGTAGCAAAAAAAACATAATGAAAAATTGTGCAGATTTATCAAGCCCTGTGCTCCTAATGATAATGGACCAGAGATTTGTGCGCTAAGGCCATTTAATTGCTGCTGTCGCACTGTGGCGGTTATTATTGGTGGCCATGAGCCCACTCTATACATTGTTGATGGCACCAGGAAGAGCATGCACATCCTGTCTCATTAAATGGCTAATTGTTGAATCTGTTGCCTGGTTATTGATTGAATATGATAATTGTTGGTACTTGTTTTTAGATCTGTGGCTCTTCTTGTCCCTTTCTTTTACACTAAGTGAACATTATTTTTTTTCTATTTGTCATACTCAATTATTAAAATTTTTTAAAAACTTTTCAATAGTTTATTTATTTGTAAAATGCCCAGTATACTGCTTAACCCTTCAAGTAACTACTTTATGACAGAACTTATTTGTAGAACCCTCATTCTTTAGCAGTTTATGTTACATGGTAATGTTATTTTTTGCTCAGAATGCTTTATAGCTTTAGATTTAGTGATGCTTTACACAATAATAGTCGGAGCACCAGATTTATTTGTTACTGCTGTGTGTACAAGCATATGAAGAGCACTGAGTGGAAATCCCATGGGAGAGATAGAATAGCAGAGGAAGAAAATGTATTTGAAGATTCATATAGCCCATGGATCTTTGTGGCAGCAGTGCAGCAATAACCAAGTCAACAGTGTCTGCTGTTTCATTACTCTCCAAAAATAAGTAAAAGGAACCAGGCTTTGCTAAGAAAAAAGCATGTTTAGGCCTTTAAGCATAACATTAAATTATTTACTTTCAATAATGCATACATTATTGTAAATTATTATGCATACATATAATATGCTCATATTTTAGCCTTTAAAAATAGTAAAAAAAAATGCTATTTTAGGAAAAAAAAATCCATTCCATTTTCTCCATTAACTTCGATCTTATTTTGTATGATGTTAGGTCTTTTTTCATGGATAGCTGGAAAGAGACAACTGGGTCTGTCTACACAGGCTTCCCATTTTGTGGGGTTTAAGAAAAGCTAACTCCGATTATTGAGGGGGAAAAGTTGGGGCCTGAAAACTGTAGGAGATATAAATGATAAATCCTCAAAGAGAGTTTTTTTGCTTTACTTTTCAGCTAATTTTGACTTTGATCACATCCTTTATACTACTGTGTATGCAGGGTCGGGCTAGGTTCACACTATGTAACTGTGCGGCTGTATTTTTTATGCGGCTGTAAATGTGCGGATGAAACTCCGTCCGTGGGAAAAAATAGACATGCGGCTCAAAACATACGGTCATTTACTTGGAAATCTAGTTCAACTAAAAATAACAAATAAAATCTTAAGAAAGTGATGCAAACACCTCTGGATGCATCTGGGAAAGCAGGGAACAAAGTTTACATGAATTGCTATTACCGGGGTTTGCGATCCTCTGCACTAATGCCGATGTCTCTCATGGTTAATCTATTAAAATAATAAAACACATTTTCGTTGTAATAAAGTGCTTTTCGTTGTTCACTAATTAAATTTAAACTAATCCATCATTTTGCAATTAAATATACTGTTAAAATAAATAGATATATAAATAAATGTATATTTATATATATATTTATTTTTTGACAGTATATTTAATTGCACAATGATGGATTCGTTAGAATTAAATTATTTAACAACGAAACTGAATTTATTTAATCGAAAATGTGTTTTATTAATTAAATATTAATTAGTACAGGAAACTCCATAAGCCGTTAATTCATATGCCGGCAATAGAGCTTTCTGTACTAATCATCACTTTACTTTAATGAAAACATCAAATGTTTCTTCTAATTATGTTATCACAATAGCATTATTAGAAAAAACATTTAGAATTATATGTGCGCTCAGCTGATTGGCTGTTCGGCTGAGCGCACATATAATGAGCCGGTCCGCAGTACAGTCACTTCATTGTGCTGCGGACCAGCGAAGAGACAACATCGGGGTGAGTATAGAGCTCTCCCCACCCCCTCCCCTGCACTGCACCCCTCCCAGCAAGGAAGGGGGGGGGGGGTCAGTTAACCCCTTCCTTGCTGGGATGGGTGCAGTCTGACATCAGTCTGGCCCCCAAGGGGTTAAAGGGGATGCAATACATCCTCCCTTAACCCCTTGGGGGCCAGACTGTAAGCAGCGATCTGTAAAGATGCTGCATACTGTAAGGAGCACAACACCGCTCACAATGATGGGTGTTGTGCTCCTGTTTGTGTGTTTCTCCCTTTTTGTTTTTCAGATATCGGTATCCTGTGGATTACGTCGGATTCCGTGGACTACGTCGATGACCAGCGTTTTTTTAATGTTTTTTTTTTATAAAATGGTCAATGAGGGGTGTGGGGGTGTTTTTATTTGAATAAAATTTTTTTTTTACTTGTGTCTTGTCTTTATTTCTTTACTTTATAGACTTAGTAGTGGAAGCCGTCTAATAGACGGAATCCATTACTAAGTTGGGGCCTAGTGTTAGCCGGTATAAAATGGCTAACACTAACCCCCTATTATTACCCCAGTACCCAATGCCACCAGGGGTACTAGGAAGAGCCGGGTGCCAGTGGTCCCGGAGCGTCAAAATTGGCGCTCCTGGACCGGGCGGCAGCAGGCTGGTAAGATTTAGGCTGGAGAGGGCCTAAACCAATGGCTCTTCCCACCCTGGTGTTACCAGGCTGCTGTCGTTTGGTTTTTAACCCAGCTGGTTATAAAAATAGGGGGGACCCTATGCGTTTTTTTTAAATTATTTATTTATTTATAAAAAAACGCATAGGGTCCCCCCTATTTTTATAACCAGCCGGGTTAAAAACCAAACGACAGCAGCCTGGTAACACCTGGGTGGGAAGAGCCATTGGTTTAGGCCCTCCCCAGCCTAAATCTTACCAGCCTGCTGCCGCCCGGTCCAGGAGCGCCAATTTTGACGCTCTGGGACCACTGGCACCCGGCTCTTCCCAGTACCCCTGGTGGCATTGGGTACTGGGGTAATAATAGGGGGTTAGTGTTAGCCATTTTATACCGGCTAACACTAGGCCCCAACTTAGTAATGGATTCTGTCTATTAGACGGCTTCCACTACTAAGTCTATAAAGTAAAGAAATAAAGACAAGACACAAGTTAAAAAATTTTTTTATTCAAATAAAAACACCCCCACACCCCTCATTGACCATTTTATTAAAATAAAACATAAAAAAAACGCTGGTCATCGACGTAGTCCACGTAATCCGACGTAATCCACAGGATACCGATATCTGAAAAACAAAAAGGGAGAAACACACAAAAAACACACAAACAGGAGCACAACACCCATCATTGTGAGCGGTGTTGTGCACCTTACAGTATGCAGCATCTTTACAGATCGCTGCTTACAGTCTGGCCCCCAAGGGGTTAAGGGAGGATGTATTGCATCCCCCTTAACCCCTTGGGGGCCAGACTGATGTCAGACTGCACCCATCCCAGCAAGGAAGGAGATAACTGACCCCCCCTTCCTTGCTGGGAGGGGTGCAGTGCTGGGGAGGGGGTGGGGAGAGCTCTATACTCACCCCGATGTGTCCTCTTCGCTGGTCTGCAGCACAATGAAGTGACTGTACTGCGGACCGGCTCATTATATGTGCGCTCAGCCGATCAGCCAATCAGCTGAACGCACATATAATTCTAAATGTTTCTTCTAATAATGCTTTTGTGATAACATAATTAGAAGAAACATTTGATGTTTTAATTAAAGTAAAGTGATGATTAGTACAGAAAGCTCTATTGCCGGCAATATGAATTAACGGCTTATGGAGCTTCCTGTACTAATTAATATTTAATTAATAAAACACATTTTCGATGAAATAAATTCAGTTTCGTTGGTCAATAATTTAATTCTAACGAATCCATCATTGTGCAATTAAATATACTGTCAAAAAATAAATATATATATAAATATACATTTATTTATATATCTATTTATTTTAACAGTATATTTAATTGCCAAATGATGGATTCGTTAGAATTAAATTATTGACCAACGAAAGGGATTTTATTACAAAGAAAATGTGTTTTATTAATTTAATATATTAACTATTAGACGCATCGGCATTCGGCATCATTGCCGGCTATTTTTGAAGTACTCCGTACGGACCGCCTGTCAATCCTTGGCCGCATGTCCATTTTGTTCATTTTTTTACGGGTCCGTTTACGATCGGGCCGTAGATTCATACATAGTGTGCACTGTGCAGCCGTATATCCTATACTTTCCAGCGTACGCATGAACCACCAAAAATACCGCCGCACAATTACAGCCGCAAATACAGCCGCACAGTTACATAGTCTGATCCTGGCCTCAAAGTTATGCAGTCAGTGTTTTACATATAGTCACTTAATCAGACTGGGATGATACCTTATGCCTTAGGGTGGTATTACACAGGCTGATGGGGGCCCGATAATACCTGTAAACGAGCAGCGATCTGCTAGATCGTCACTTGTTTACTGAACCTATTACCGATTACCATTACCGATGTCCTTGCAGCCCTTGCTTAACTATATAAATTACCTATCCACGTTCCGGGGCTGCTGCTGCGGTCTTCTTCTCCACGGGTCACGCGCGCTCTAACTTCAGAGTGGCCTGTCAGCTAACAGGCCACTCAGCCAATTACAGGCCGGGACCGCCGCGGCCTGTGATTGGCCGGGCGGCCTGTCAGCTGACAGCTAGAGCGTGCAGGACCCGGGGAGAAGAAGACCGCAGCAGCAGCCCTGGAACATGGATAGGTAATTATATTGTCAGTTGCCGCCAGAGCACCGCTATTACAGTTAGCGGTACGCGGTCGGCGCCCGACGAAAATAGGTCAGAACCTATATCAACGATCAGCCGATGATCGTTGTCATCGGCTGATCGTTGTATTTATCACATGGAGCGATAATCGGCCGAATCGGGCCGGTTCGGCCGATTATCGTTTCGTGTAATAGTACCCTTAAACCTACGACCTTACAGCTATCTAGGAGTCATGTGACCAGTCTTAAACTACTTCTTAAGGGATTGTCCAGCACAAATCTATGTTGCTAATGGGGGGACATAATAGAGCTGTATACCTACCAGTCCCACTTCCCCTCAGCTGCCAGTTTCCAGGCTGTCAGCTGTCCTTCACTCTTTGCCGCTGTCATCTTTCTGACAACTTCTGCTGACATGCCTTTCCCACAGAATTGGCCACTTAGCATAGACAGTGTAGTGACATGAAATTTATTGGTCTTTATTAGGGGAGTTCATCATCCTGAACTAACATCCCATCTAATTCTCAACACTCTAGCCAAAACTAAACATTACATCTCATGTATTTCTTCTGGGACATGGCCCTATAGATTATACACACTAAATTAATAAATTAATAAATTTCCCCAAAACTTTATTTATTCCCTTATGGGTTATATCCCTAGTCCTTCCTGTTCCAGATGAGACAGAGGCAACTCATTTTCAGTCACAATATGACAACAGGAGCCAGAAACCTTTATTATATATCTTGCTCCAACCAGAAAGGTTGGCTCTGAATATACCCACCCTACACATTATCTTGGGGAAAAAAAAACCTTGGATTGAATTGAGACATTCTTTTTGAAATGTTTTTATGATGTTTGGTCCCCAATTATACAACTTCTACTACAGTAAGGCGAGTGCTTTTAATCAATGACATGGTATCCTAAACAATCTGTAGATGGTCATAATCACATTGTATAAAAAGTTACCACTACATGATATTACATACACTACTCAGAAAAATACACAACTTTTTATTGAATGTGTTAAACTTTTCTATTCTTTTCCCCCTTGTCCCAGTTTACAGGCCACCGTTTCTGTACCCAGTTGTTAAGTCACATCACAGGGAGGCTGATTTGATTTCGGGTCTATAGTATGAGGTCACTGTGTGCAGATGACATAATGATTTACATGAAGATACTTAGAATTCAATATGTAGTTGAGGATATTAAAAACATTGGCAAATATAAAGTCCTAATTAAAAATTGGAGCAGCTCAGTGTTGTTGTCCTTGAGCTTTAATAATGGGGATGGGATAGGTTTCAGGATTAAAGATAAATTCAGATATTTGTGTTGTGAATGGGGATCTCTCTAAATGACATTAAGTGTACCAGTCATTATAACTTTCAAAATCAAAATCAACAATAGATGTGATATAAAGCAAGTTTGCAATTTACATTCATCATTTTTTTTTTTTTTTTTTTTTTTTTTGGTATCATGGAAAACACAGCACTTCTTGTTTTCTGACTTTTTCTCAAAAAGCAGGAAACAATCAGAAAACAGCAAGTCCTGTGTATCCCAGGCCATCTGAGCGTTCACAGAGAGAAGGCAGTCATGTGACTGATGGACACATTGAGCTGTGACTCTCTGTACTGGCCGGAATTACTGTGTTTAGTCGAGTTGAGTCGATCCGAACCCGAACGTTCGGTATTGGATTAGCTGTGGCTGCTGAACTTGGATAAAGCTCTAAGGTTGTCTGGAAAACATGGATACAGCCAATGACTATATCCATGTTTTCCACATAGCCTTAGGGCTTTGTCCAACTTCAGCAGCCACCGCTAATCAAATGCCGAAAATTCGAGTTCGGGTGGACTCGAGCATGCAATGGCTTACTTTGTATGGGATCCCAGCCGGAGCGTATACACATTGTATACGCTCCGGCCGGGATCCCATGCGGGGCCGCAAATTACTGACATGTCAATTTTCTGCGGCCGCAATTCAATGAATTGCGGCCGTAGGAAACCCTGTCAGTTCACACAGTGAAGCGAGCAGCTCCGGCCACTCGCTTCACTGTGTGCTATGGGAAGCTCTGATGCAGGTGCGCGCTGATGCGCCCGCATCAGAGCTCTGCGGCCGGAAAGTTCATCTGGCCGGTACCTAACAAATAAGCTTTGTAATGTTACAATAGGTTGCAAAGGATTCAGTATTTTAGGCTCAGCGAATACTAATATAAAATATGGACGTGTGAATGAGGCCTTAGTCATACAGTTTTGAGCAACTGAACAATTGTGCAAAAAAAAAAAATTTGGACACAAAAACTCACGACCAGACCACTGAAATATTCTCCCTATCGCCTTTTTCTGTTAACCAAGTTTACCTCCAAGTTAACCTCCAAGTGTGCAGTGATCATTATGCATTAGAAGACTTTACAGGCAAGAACATTGCTGCTTGTAGCACTGCCCCTAAATCAATAATCAATGATCAAGAACTTCAGTTGCTGAAAAAATAAAAAAGTTTCAGGATGCCAAAGAAAGTCCAACAAGTGCCAGGATCCCATAAAAGCTATAAGATTAGTTCACCAATGCAGGGCTTGCTAAGGAATAGCAGCAGGCAGGCAAAGTGAGGAGGCTGGCTTGGTGTCAAGAGGAACAGCAAGAAAAACACGAAGGGCACACCTACCAGACTGACATTCTGCAAAAAGTACAAGGATTGGACTGCAGGAGGTGGGGTTATTTGTCCTGATGCAGCCCCCTTGAAACTGTCTGGGACATTAGAAAGAATGATTGGAGAAGAAGGAGTCCGGTGCCTTGCCGATAATAAAGCATCTTGGAACCTTTCATGTTTGAGGTTCCTTTTTATCCAAAAGAGTGGGCTCACTAATAATTTTGACAATGCTCTGACTAAAAAAAAAAGAAGTAATGTTTAGAATGTCAGGCGGAATTTCAGAACTCTTGAAAAGAAATGGTCAAGACTGAAAATATTGAGTCTTTGCATAAACCTGATATATTTGTTAATATGATAAAAAAAGTTAAGAAATTTTTAGTATATAATTGTACTTTTGATTAAAAGATCCCATTTACAGTATTTCTGGCGGAATTTCAAGTGGACTGCCTTGAGCTCCATACACTTAAAACCCCTTATTGTCTTACCACTATGCCGCCAGGAATAAAGACAACAGACATTGTTATTTATTGCTGGGTGAAGGTCAGCCACAGCTTTTATTGAACCACAATAACTTTATGAAACCGGCACTCTCCACTGCACACGTCTAACTGCTACCCCAATATATCAGGTATAACACCACCAGCTGATAAACCAGCAGATATAGTCCAAACTATTTATTCTCTTATATTTTGTCTTTTTTGCAAAAACAGTATTGCACAAACAAATTTCACTTTAAAAAAATAAATAAATAAATAAATAACAACAGTGAGGAAGGGAAAACAGGAAAAGAAGGCACCCCCAAAGCAATATAAACAGGTACCACATGTGTTATAGCTGCAGCAGTGATAGGCTGCAAAGCCTGGAAAGCCTAATGATAGGTCCCCACACCAGCATCAGACAGGGGGGAGGGATGGGCATACAAGCAGCCCTGGTTAACTCTTTCCTGGCGGCAGAAGGGGGGGGGGTGATAACCTGTGGAACCACAATATATGGAGGATGCCACACGTAGTCCGTGTACACCCTTCATAGGCAGTCGGGTGCACTGCAGAGGCTGCACCACGGACTTCGCTTGAAGTTCTACTTGTCCTATTCAGTGAATGGGATGCCTCCTGCACCCTACAGTCTCTGCAAAAAAAATTGACATGTGAGTTCTTTCAGTGGAGAGCGCACAAGGCATTGAATAGCAGTATCAGCCGGATGATCTCCATTGAATACAAGCTGCACCCTCCACTGTGTGACCTGTCAGGCTTGTGCGGCTGCTATTCAATGAATAGCGGCCGCACATAAATGAGCTGCTAGTGTTCCCGGACAGAGTTTATACTATGTGTATAATACACTCCGTCTGGGATTCCCTCTAACTGCAGTGCACGTAAGTTGTGTGTTAATCATGGCTGTTGTCTAGTAGTAATAATAGATCATCTACAAAGCATTATACCATGTACATTCACAGAGCAGGACAGAGCAAGTATAGACCTGATAGTCAGCAGACAGCCCTGACCTCAAAATCATCCAACACCATTTAGATGAACTACCACACACTCCAGAAACTTGTAGTGTTCCCAGAAGGGTGGAGGATAATTTAGACATGAAAGAAGCACAACTCCATATTGATGAGTGTGATTTAAAAAAGGGATATCCTGAAGGCTCATATTGGTAAGAAGATCTGTTGACCGCTGTCAATATGCAATAAACATTTTGGATCTTTGCTGGTTTACTAGTTTTCTGTGCGGAATCCAGTGGCGGATTAAAAGTACCCTGGGCCCCGGGCTTTCCACCCAACCTGGGCCCCCCCCCAGTCAATTCGCCCACATTATAATCCGCTACTGCCCCCCCCCCATACGCTGTCCCCAATAAACACTGCCTGCCTCCCCTCCATGCTGGCCCCAATAAACATAATGTTCAGTCCCTTGCTGCTACCCCTAGTAAGCATTGCCCACCCCACCTCCACTGCCCCCAATAAACATATTGCCACTTGTTCCCCCGCTGTTGCCCCCAATAAACATATTGCCACCTCACCTGGTCCCCTGATGTTGCCCCCCCCAAGGTCACAGCAGCACAGAGGATGTCAGGAGAGGAGGGTGATGATCTTATAGGGGAGGTCGCAGGTTCCCACAGCATAGAGGATGTCAGGAGAGGAGGGTGCAGATCTTATAGGAGAGGTCAAAGCAGCACAGAGGATGTCAGGAGAGGAGGGTGCTGGTCTATAGGGGAGGTCACAGCAGCACAGAGGATGTCAGGAGAGGAGGATGCTGATCTTATAGGGGAGGTCAAAGCAGCACAGAGGATGTCAGGAGAGGAGGGTGCTGGTCTATAGGGGAGGTCACAGGTTCCCACAGCATAGAGGATGTCAGGAGAGGAGGGTGCTGATCTTATAGGAGAGGTCAAAGCAGCACAGAGGATGTCAGAAAAGGAGGGTGCTGGTCTATAGGGGAGGTCACAGCAGCACAGAGGATGTGAGGAGAGGAGGGTGCTGATCTTATAGGGGAGGTCAAAGCAGCACAGAGGATGTCAGGAGAGGAGGGTGCTGGTCTATAGGGGAGGTCACAGCAGCACAGAGGATGTCAGGAGAAGAGGGGGCTGATCTATAGGGGAGGTCCGAGCAGCACAGAGGATGTCAGGAGAAGAGGGCGCTGATTTATAGGAGAGGTCAGAGCAGCACAGAGGATGTCAGGAGAGGAGGGTACTGATCTTATAGGGGAGGTCCCAGCAGCACAGAGGATGTCAGGAGAGGAGGGTGCTGATCTATAGGGGAGGTCCCAGCAGCACAGAGGATGTCAGGAGAAGAGGGTGCTGGTCTTATAGGGGAGGTCGCAGCGCCCAGCAGCACAGAGGATGTCAGGAGAGGAGGGTGCTGATCTATAGGGGAGGTCCCAGCAGCACAGAGGAGAGGAGGCTGTTAATCCTATAGGAGATGGTCCCACTTTATAGATGGTCTCCCTCTTCCCCCCCTTATAGATGGTCCCCCTCTTTCCCCCCTTATAGATGGTCCCCCTCTTCCCCCCCTTATAGATGGTCCCCCTCTTCTCCCCCTTATAGATGGTCCCCCTCTTCCCCCCCTTATAGATGGTCCCCCTCTTTCCCCCCTTATAGATGGTCCCTCTTTCCCCCTCTATAGATGGTCCCCCCCTTCCCCCCTCTATAGATGATCCCCCCTTACCCCCCTCTATAGATGGTCCCCCTCTTTCCCCCCTTATAGGTGACACCCCTGGCAGCTGCGCATCAGCCGGAGACGCTTGTGACCGCAAGCGAAACAATGCTTGCGGTCACAAGAGTGCAGTGGCGAGGGGGCCTCCCGGGCGGCATTATAATGTGGGCGGCGTGGCATTGGCCCCCCTGGAGCCTCGGGCCCCGGACGGCCACCCAAACCGCCCACATTATAATCCGCCACTGGCGGAATCTATGCACTGCGTTAAGCACCATCTATAGCATGGACACTTGGGCTATTTATTTCATTGGACATTAGCAGTGCCAAGGAATTCTACTTGTGTACTGTACATTTTAATTGGTTTTGTTTTTTTTCTACACAAAGGGGGAGATTTATGAAAAGATGTGAATATACACCTGATGTAAACTACCCACAGCAACCAATCACAACTTTTATATTTTACCAGAGCTGAAAGCTGAGCTGTGATTGGTTGCTGTGGGCAGTTTACATCAGGTATATATATACACCCTTTCATAAATTTCCCCCAAAATGTTTACGCCTTGAATTGGTACTTGTGCCTGCAGTAATGCTATGCTATGTAAGGTTCTTAGGTAGTTGAAAAGGAATATGAACATGCATTATATCAACTAAAAAGAAAAAAACATGCTGACTGTAATTCTGAATACAGAACTAATAGAAATTCATCGTTCCTATTCTATATCTATCATGTGTCTGTTCCTTTGTGTTGCTGGGTATTAAGGACAGGTGTTTATAAATGGAGGCATGTAATTTAACTCCTGGAGGCAGAAACAGATGTGCATGTACAGTATATTGACATCCTCCTACTCAAACCTGCTTTCTGCCCTTAACATAAAGAAGAGAAAATGAAATTACTAAAGCATACCTATCATTACATTGGTTTTTGCATAGATAAGTAGCATGTGTGAATATGATAATTAAATGTTGCGACAAATGGGGGAAATCTTCCACTGGCTTGTTCACACAGCTAAAAGCTATGTGATTTTGCATTGCATTGTTTTCCATGGCAAAAAAAAAACAGGTAGTCTCAGCATCAGAAGCCATTCTTCTATTGACCTCAATGGGAGGCAGAGAACTGCACAAAAAAGAAGCAACATGCTACATCTTTTGGCTCCCCAGGCTAAACCCCAGTGAACTCTAGTGCAGTGCACTGGTAAGGATTATACCCATGTGCACAGGCCCTTAGATCCCTGGATTTCTGCCTGTGGGATAAATTATTTCACTATAAGGGCCCTTGCACACTGAGGAAATCATGCGGATAAGCTCCGGTGGATTGCATGCACACTCCCGTTTAAACATCTGGCTGTCCCATAGACTCCATTCTATGGTCGGGTTGATTCCGCCGTCTGCCCAAAGAATTGATATGTTACTTCTTTGGGCGGACTACGGAATCAGCCGGACCATAGAATGGAGCCTATGGGGTTGGCAGAATATCAAGCTGGCACACGGGTGGTTGAGCAACAGAATCCGCGGCAAGTTATCTGCATAATTTCTTCAGTGCGCAAGGGCCCAAGGACAGATCTAGGTTATATACATGGTGAAATTACAGCATCGTCTGGAGTCAGCAGTAGGGATGGTCCGAACCAAGGTCGGTTCGGGTTCGTACAAACCCGAACCCTCGGTAACGATTCCCTCTGTCTGCCCGCTCCGTGGAGCGGGCGGATCCAGCGGGAGGACCGCCTAGAAAATTGGGATACAGCCATAGCCATACGCTGTATCTCACTTTTCCAGGCGTTACTCCCGCTGGATCCGCCCGCTCCACGGAGCGGGCAGACAGTGGGAATCTGATGCCGAGCGTTCAGGTTCATACGAACCCGAACCTCGGCAGGTTCGGACCATCCCTAGTCAGGAGGTTTCGGCCAATACACACCAGAGGGAAAATCTATTGTTAATAAATGCTGTTAAAAACAGCTCAGCCAACATGGCAGCCCCCATAATAATGTACAAAAAATAAAGTCTGCAAATAAAAACAAATTAGAAAAAAAAGAACATGTTTAGGTGTCTGTCTTTAATCAGTAAAAGAAAATCTAGGTGATACATGCCCTTTAAGTGCTCTGAAAGCATTTAGAGACTTATTCCAGTAAAACTGCTCAGAGAGCAATTGCTGAAAGGAACAGTGACCACCTTTTTACTGTCCACTCACAAGTCTTGTACTGTACGTCACAGCCTGTGTCATCTCCAAAGTTATAGTCATTTTAGGTTGTATGGCTGCAATGTGCTGTGAATGTAGCTGCAATACAGTTATGGGATGCATCTTTGCAGAATTGAGAGCGTGCTAAAAGCTGTGAATATTAGTGTGGGTGTAACATAGGATTAGTCCTAGAGGTGAGAATAAGATGTAGTGATAAATGAAATATGGGTGCTCATAAAAGTTTACAGAGATGAAAGCATAAATGTGAAAAGGTGCAAAAAGTTAGATAGCTTTGCCGACCAGTAATAAGGTTGTACCACCAATGCCACAATTGAGGCTCAAAATCTAATTTTCCTACTTCTGACACATGCTCCAATTTCATGTAGATGTTTCTGGAGTGTGGGAAGAAACCACTGAAATATAAAAAGAATATGCAGATTTTCCCCTTGGTGGAATTTCAACCCAAGATCCCACTGCTTCAAGGCCACAGTGCTAGAAGAAAAAGTCACTAGTGTACTGACCAACCAACCAACCAACTGTAAGTATTAAAGGAGAAGTCTCAAGAAAATGCAGGGGGTGTGGGAACATAGTAAAGAAGTATACTTACCCATCCCATGCCTTTGCAGCGCTGCCTTACCGATCTCAGACAGCTCATGCTGCTGCAACATCATGAATACGGCTGATGAATTGCCCGCTCAGCCAATCAGTGACTGGGGTGGGACACCGCTGCAGTTACTGACTGGCTAAGCAGGCAGTCCATCAGCAGGGCCATGCCATTACCACAGCAGCCAGACTGTGATACTCCAGGAAGCCGGACACAAATGATATCTGGCACCTGTCTGAGAGCAATGAGAAGGCAGTTACAGGCGGAACAGTAAGTATACTTTCTTTATTATGTTCCTGCACCCCCCACTTGCCTGTTATTATTTATTTATTTTTTTTTGTGGGACTTTTCCTTTAGAAATAATTAGAAAGATTATTTTATTTGCTGCATTTATGATAGACTAGGCAGAGCCTGTTTATTTAATGAAGTGGTGCACAACCTGCAGCCCCCGGCTGTTGCAAAGCTACAATTCCCATCATGTCTGGTCACCCTTTAGCTGTAAAGGCATGATGGTAATTGTAGTTTTGTAACAGCTGGGAGCTGCTGGTTGTGCAATCCTGATTTAATGGAATACTGGTAATGAATTACAGTACATGAGATAAGATTTCTCTTTTGTTTTGCATGTAGATTTTCTTTGCTCTGTATCGTTTAGACTTAGCATTAGGCTATGTTCCCACAACGTCTTTTTTTTTAATCAAATCATGATCATTATTGATGTCCAAAGTGACTTACTGTTTAATAAATATTTTTATTTTAAACATACTTTTTAGAATTTTTAGAATTTAAAATTTTTGGTGAGATTTTTTTTCTAATTTTCAATTTTTCTGTTTTAATCTTTTTTTGATTGAGATTTATATTATAGTAAAGACAATATAAGTGTCAGATAAAGAAAATAAGAACAAGAAATAAAGTCAACAAGCAATTTCCAATAAGTGAATGTAGATCTCTACAGAAATATAACAATATACATTAATGTAAGATGAACTGAGGAGAAGTTATACATGAATAAGCTTGATAATAATTTCAACAGTGAAAAAATAACAGTATGAACAAAGCATCATCTCTCTGGGAAAAAATAGATCAGTGTTATGCTGCGTTTACACAGAACGATAATTCGCCCGATCGTACGATTAAAGATGTCGGAGTAACGATTTTTTTCCCCCATAACAATCAGCGTTTAGACGGTACGATATATCGTATTGCAATCGCTTATCGTATATCGTTTTGCGATCGCTTAAGCCTATCTCGCACATAGGAAAAATCGGTGAACGACTGTTTACACGGAACGATATGCAAATTTTTTGTGAACGACAAATGACGATTTTATAACATGTTCTAAGATTAAAATGAACGATTTCTTGTTCGTCGTTTGATCGTTCGCAACGTTTACACGTATGATTATCGTTCGAATTCGATTGTTATCTTGCGATTTCGCACGATAATCGTTCCGTGTAAATGCAGCATTAGTAATACAGGAAGATAAGTATAGCAGTATCTGATAAGAGACTCAATTAGCAAAATACTAAGGCTATGTTCACACTGCGTATGAGACCAGCCGTTCCGTGACCCCGGCCGGGTCACGGAACGGCCAGTCTCTGGCCAGATCATCTCGGCCGGTACTTAAGTACTGGCCGGATCATCTTTTGGACGCAGAGCTCTGATGCGGGCGCATCAGCGCGCACCCGCATCAGAGCTTCCCATAGCCCACAGTGAAGCAAGCGGCCAGAGCCTCTCGCTTCACTGTGTGAACTGACAGGTCTTTCTGCGGCGGGATCCCATAGAACAACAGGCATTGTTCCACAGTGGTAAAAGTACGGCCGTTAGCTGCGGTGAGGAGGGCACCCTCCTACACATCTTCTGGAGTTGTCCCAAATTGGTACCCTTCTGGAAGGAGGTGTGGCGTATCTCCTCCACCTTCACCGATCGGCAGCTGCCTTTCTCCCCAGCGCTCTTTCTCTTGCACATTGTGGACATTCCCCTCAAGACCTACCGGCGCTCTGTTCTCCGACACCAGATAAACGCTGCAAGAGCTTGTATTCCGGCTCTCTAGCGCCGTCCCGACCCCCCGAGCATCGCCATGTGGATCCGCAAAGTCGAGGACATTAAGCACATGGAAGATCTCACTGCACAGATGCATGGTCGTGACAAGAAGTTTTTTCGGACATGGTTCTATTGGGACCAATTTGTCGAGACGGATGAATACAAGACTCTCCTGGCTCAGTGAGGTGCGGCCTGTTCTCTCCCACCCCCCAATCCCTCCCTCCCCCTTCCTCTCTTCTTTTCTTTTTCTCCCTTTTCTCCTTTTTTCATTTGCTCAGTGGCTTCTCTTCGGTCTCTGACCGAGTAGTAGTACTATCCCTGCTCCTACATACCTGCGCAAGACCTCTCCCATAGGAAGCTATGGAGTGCATTTGTTTGGTTCAGCACAACCGTCAGCCGTTTTTGTTGTCCCCCCTCTTTTTTTTTTTTTGCCGCTCCTGTTTACTTGGGTTCCTCTTAATTGTACCATTTCACCCTGTTGGGTGTGGTTTGTTCTGTTGTTTTCCTTTTACAAAATTGTAAAATTTAATAAAATTGAGAATTAAAAAAAAAAAAAGTACGCCCGTTGTTGCCATCAGCAACAACAGCCGTACTTTTACGTAGTGTGAACATAGCCTAACTTTGTTTCCATGGGTACCAAATGTTCCTAAATTTACCAATTGTATGGTTCCCATAGGCTAGGACCTCTTCATAAGCATATGTTGTGTTAATTAGTTGGCATACTTCTTTTAACCCTTAGAGGACCCTGCCAATTTAAATGTTTGTGTTTTTGTTTTTCCCTCCTTGTGCTTAAAAGGCCATAGCACTTGCATTTTTTCCACCTAGAAACCCACATGAGCCCTTAGTACTTTGCAATGACAGGCTACATTTTTTCATAAAGTACACTGCGAAACCAGGAAAAAATTCAAAGTGTGGTGAAATTGGAAAAAAAAACAAAAAACACATTTCTTTTATTTGTTTTTTTTTTTTTTCGTTTTTACGCCGTTCGCCCTGGGGTAAAACTGACTTGTTATATATGTTCCTCAAGTCGTTACGATAACATGTATAACTTTTCTTTTATCTGATGGCCTGTAAAAAATCCAAACCATTGTTAACAAATATATGTTCCTAAAAATTGCTCCATTCCCAGGCTTATAGCGCTTTTATCCTTTGGTCTATGCGGCTGTGGGAGGTGTCATTTTTTGCGCCATGATGTGTTCTTTCTTTCGGTACCTTGATTGTGCATATACGACTTTTTGATTGCTTTTTATTACAATTTTTCTGGATTTGATGAGACCAAAATTCGCAATTTGGCACTTTGGGATCTTTTTGCGCTTACGCCATTTACAGTGCGAGATCAGGAATGTGATTAATTAATAGTTCGGGCGATTACGCACGCGGCGATAGCAAACATTTTTATTTATTTATTTGTTTATTTTTATTTATAACATGGGAAAAGGGGGGTGATTCTGACTTTTATTAGGGGAGGGGGCTTTTTACTAATAACCACACTTTTATTTTAACTTTTACACTTATACTAGAAGCCCCCCTGGGGGACTTCTAGTATAAGTGCACTGATCTCTCATTGAGATCTGTGCTGCATAGATTTGCAGCACAGATCCATGAGATAGGCACATTGATTGCTTCCAGCTGCTGCAGCTGGAAGCAATCGAGTGCCGAGCCAGGATCAGCGCCATTACGGCGCTGACCCTGGAAGGGGTAAGATGTGTGGATCGCTCCTCCGGGACAACGTCTCAGAGGAGCGATCCTCCCCACTAGACACCAGGGAACTGCTGCATTCGGTAATCGGATGCAGCTGTCAACTTTGACAGCTGCTTCCGATTACTGTATTAGCGGGCGCGGTCCGATATACCTGCGGTCCCGGGCTACGAGCAGCACCCGGGACCGCGGTGGTTCAGAGCGAGGCAGCCGCGCGGCCCCGCTCTGAACGCGGTGAGGCGGCCCTGGACGTACGGGTACGTCCAGGGTCGCCTAAGGGTTAAGGTTGAAATATCTGTTGATTTCCAGTAACGTGATAATACTAGTTTGGATTTAACTAAAAACTTAGTTGTTAAAATTTTTCTATCTATATTATAAAATTATCCTGAAATCTTGCCGCTTTTTTATTCTCACCACTGTGGCTAAAACTAAGCAGAGACTTCAAGTTCTGCCTGTAGTGATAACAAGAATCTGCTGTAAAGTGATCTTTATAGCATTACAGCAACATGTGACACCAGTAGGTAGATAGCATCAATACAAGACAATAGCTGTTCCTTGTGGGATGACCTTTTCAGAGGCCTAGGAGCACGCTCATCTCAAGGGGACAGAGTCTGTCTATTGTCATCTATGTCCATGAGTCTTGCTGTAAAACATGTCCCTAAATGCAGTTAAGAACAGCCTTGGCAATATGGCAGCCCCCATAACTATGTACAAAAAGTGAAATACATAAAAATTTTAGTCAGAAAATAGAAAGAGATTAGAATAAAAGAACAAGTTTTAGTATCTGACTCTAAAAGAAAGTAAAGGTGACACATTCCCTTTAAGAATGGGATTTAAGTATACTGGAAACCATACTCCCATTTCTCCCTCAATAGCTGCACAGTTTGTGAATATTAGTAGCATCAAACGGCTATTGGGTGATATATAGGGGCATGGTTTTTACGATGTTAGGAACACATTCTGAACACATATGTGGAAACACAGCCTAAAGCCATCCCAAATGGCCTTACTTGTCCTGACATTTCTTGAGGTTTTATGCATTTGTTTCAGGTAAAATGTAGGAAGCTAAAATGATTTATAAGGGCACAAGCCTCTAACAGAAAGTCAGGTGTTGAATAAAAAACAGAGATTTAATTGAAAGTCACAAGTCAAAGGTCAAAATAAAAGGTCCTTGTTCATGTAAAATAGCAGAAATTAAAAACCAGAACAATCTGAGCACAGTTCATACAGCTCAGAACATTTGACTTCAAATATGACTAGAAACTAGAAACAATCATGACATAAAATGCTTTCTGGCCAGCCTAGTTAACCTCAACAAATCAGGGCTTAAGGTTGTGTTCACACAGTGTGGCTATCCTGTGTTTTTCCATATTTGTTTCCACAATTGTTCAGACATTGCTGCAATAATCACAGTAAAATAGCGTAAAAAAAAAAAAAAAAACACAGCAAAACCACAGTGTTTTAACACAGGTTGAGAACCCAGCTTTGGGCCACATTCACGCATTCTCTAGATACGTAGATACGGTCCATGCACGGACTCTATGCTACTGCCCAAACTTCCGAACTCCTGACATTGTCAACTGTTAAATCTTATGCTACTGTTCTGACACACTATGTCAGTACAGTAGCACTGAGAATTAACAGTTTCCTGTAGGTCCCGTTAAGCCAATCAGTGTACAGCCCTATTGCAGTCACTAATTGGCTGGGCGGGACCTTTGGGAGCTGGGAGCGTCAGATTCAGCCAGAGCGTGGACCAGGTAAAGTATGCTCCAGGCGGTGGTGGGTTAAGGGGGGCAGCATTTTCATACTTGCAGCGGGATGACAATCTCATTGAAAATGACAGTTTGGGATCAGCAGCAGATTTTGCTGCAAACTCGCAACGTGAATCTGCTGCGCATTCATCTTGTGTGAATATAGCCTAAATGGAGGTTTCCATTACAGTGGTACCTTGGTTCTCGAACTTAACTGATTCCGGAGGGCAGTTTGAGAATCGAGCAGTTTGAGAACCGAGCAGTGTCTTCTCATAGGAAATAATGTAAATGTGTTTAATTGGTTCCAGCACCAACCAATAATTACCTACAGTACTATTATATTGCATTGAAAAGTCCCTACAGTACGTTACAGAACAGCATTATACTGTACAGTACATTATACACAAGAAACATTCAACAGAACCAGCAATTATAGTACAGTAGTCACCAACTCCTCACTCATCCTTTACTGTATAGTGCCCCCCCACCCCAGCACTGGAAAGTATGGGAGATGATGGCGCACTGACTGTACTACTACTGTACTGTATATGCTCTCCAGCAGTATTCTACAGTACAGCATGGGAGATGGTGGTGCACTGACTGTACTACTACTGTACTGTATATGCACTCCAGCTATCTTACAGAGTACCGTACTGTATGTAAAGCCTCTCCAGTGCAAAACTCACCAGGTATAACCCACCATCCATGCTCGCAAAAACGTTCAGATACCAAGAACTTCAAGACTGGGGGCCCAAAAAGAGTTTGAGAACCGAGCAAGAGTTTGAGAACCAAGCAAAGCAAACTTTTCTTGAAAATACAGTTTGAGTTCCAAGCAGTTTGAAAACCGAGGTACCACTGTATATGGTAAATCAGACTTTTATTGAGGTACAGTGGTACCTCGGTCATTGAACTTTATTGGTTCAGGAAGGCAGTCTGAGAACAGAGCAGTGTTTTCCCATAGGAAAAAATGTAAATGTGTAATGTAATTGGTTCCAGCACCCACCAATAATTACCTACAGTACAAATTTATTACATTGAAAAGTGCTCAGTATAATCACTACAGTACAGAGCAGCACTATACTGTTCAGTTTATATAAAACAAGAAATATTCAACAAAACCAGCAACTATAGTACAGTAGTCACTAACTCCTCACTTATCCTTTACTGTTTAGAGTTGCCCCCCCCCCCCTCCTTCACACCCCAGCACTGTAAATATGGGAGATGGTGCACTGACTGTACTACTACTGTACTGTATTTGCACTCCAGCAGTCTTATACAGTGCTGTACAGGATGGGAGATGGTGGTGCACTGACTGTACTACTACTACTGTACATGCACTCCAGCAATCCTACATAGTGCTGTTCTGTATGTGAAGCATCAGTGCTAAACTCACCGGGTACAACCCACCATCCACGCTCGTAAAAACGTTTAGATAACGAGCAAAGTTTGAATTCTGAACGTTACTTCAAGCTAAATATTTGTTCAAATACCGCGGTATTCAAGACTGGGTGCCCGAAAAGTGTTTGACAACCGAGCAAGTGTTTGAGAACCAAAGCAAACTTTATTTGAAAATACTCTTTGAGTTCCAAGCAATTTGAGAACCGAGGTACCATTGTATTTGTAAACAGTCAAATACTTTCCCATTTGGCGGCAATAGATGGAGTATTCTGATTAGATGTAGATTATACTGTACATAAGCGACACCACATGGTCAAGCACATAAGAAGCACAACAAATCCTCTCATAGACTGTAGATAGAGTGATATTCCTGCCGAGATACCAATTACCTTTCCATAGTATATCCTTTCTAATCAAATCAGAAAAAGAATGAAGGTTCACCTGCATGTAAAATTGACAAAGCTTGGAAATATGTTTATCTAATATTCCCATGGGCCTATGGACCATGTCCACCAGGAGAGGCCGGTGTTCTTTCAGTAGGAGGAGGGGGGGACAAAACTCCAAGACTCATGAATACTCCTTATAGGCTATCTGAAAACTGTTTCTCTAAACAGACAACCACTGTAATGTATGATCAGCTATAAAAAGCCAGATGTCTCTCTCCAATCAATTTTTGCAGTATTGAACAATTCTTATAGTTCTGAGCATTTCACAGCACAACATTAAGATTTGGATGTTTAAGACCAGCTGGATCTATTAACCCCTTAATGACCAGGCTCAAAATCTGACCTGTGTCACTTTATGCGCTTATAGCTCAGTGATGCTTTAACATATGCTAGTAATTCTGAGATTGTTTTTTCGTCACATATGGTACTTTATAATAGTGGCAAAATTTGGTCACTGTCTTGTGTGTTTTATTGTGAAAAACATCAAAACATCATGAAAAATGTAAAAAATTTGCACTTTACGAACTTTGAAATTCTCTGCTTCTATAAAAAGAAAGTCACACGACATAAATTAGTTAAGAAGTCACATTATCAATATGTCCTCTTTATTCTAGCTTCACTCGTAAACATATTTTACTTTTTTTAGGGTGTTAGGGGACTGCATGTAGAAATGTATCAGCAAATTATCAAGTTTTCATGAAATTTCCAAAACTAATTTTATTTAGGGACCAGTTCTTTTTTTAGGAGGCTTGAAACTACCCTTTTTAAAGAATTAATCTAGGGGTAAAATGAGCATTTTGATCCTACAGGGGCTGGAGAAAAGTATTCACCATTAGGCCGGAAAAAAATGGAAAATAGAAATTTTCCAATAATATATTTGTTTAGATTAAAGTATTTGATTTTCACAAGCAACATGAGAGAAAACGCACCCCAAAATTTGTAAAGCAGGTTCTTCTGAATACAACGGTACCCCATATGTGGGCATTAACCACCGTATGGGCACACAGCAGGGCTCAGAAGGGAAGGAGCGCCAATTAGCATTTCTAGTTCAGATTTTGCTAAAGAAGTTTCTGAGCGCCCCCAAAAGTCATCCCATTTTGGAAAGTACACCCCTCAAAGAATTCATCTTGGAGTGTAGTGAGCATTTTGACCTTACAAGTATGAGAGAAAAGTATTCAAAATTAGACCGTAAAAATGAAAAAATTAAAATTTTCCAATAATATCTTTGTTTAGTTTGAAATTTCTCAATTTCACAAGAAAGAGGAGAGAAAATGCACCACAAAATTTGTACCGCAATCTGGGTTGGTTACCGGCAATCTGGGGTGGTTACTGGCAATCTGGGGGTGTTTACCGGACAAACTGGGGGTGTTTACGGACAAACTGGGGGTGTTTACTGGCTATCTGAGGTGGTTACGGACAAATTGGGGGTGTTTACTGGATATCTGGGGTGGTTATGGGCTACCTAGGGGTGTTTCCTGGCTATCTGGGGTGGTGATGGGCAATCTGGGGGTGTTTACTGGCTATCTGGGATGGCGACAGGCAATCTGGGGTGGTGACGGGCAATCTGGGGTGGTGACGGGCAATCTGGGGAGGTTGCGAGCAATCTGGGGTGGTTGTGAGCAATCTGGGGTGGTTACACGCAATCTGGGGTGTTACAGGCAGTCTGTGGCAATCATGGCTGGTTACGGGCAATCTGGGCTGATTACAGGCAATCTGGGGTGGTTACGGGCATTCTAGGGGTATTTACTGGCTATCTGGGGTGGTTATGGACAATCTAGGTGTGCTTACTGGCTATCTGGGGTGGTGACGGGCATTCTGTGGGTGTTCACTGGCTGTCTGGGGTGGTCCCGGGCAATCTGGGGGTGTTCACTGGCTGTCTGGGGGTGGTGACGGGCAATCTGGGGGTGTTAACTGCCTATCTGGGGTGGTCACGGGCAATCTGGGGGTGGTAACAAGCAATCTGGGGTGGTGACGAGCAAACTGAGGTGGAGACGGGCAATCTGTGGTGGTGATGGGCAATCTGGAGTGGTGATGGGTAATCTAAACGGTTAGAGGTAAACTGGAGTGGTTATGAGTAATCCGGGGTGGTTACAGATAATTCGGGGCACTTGACTTTGGTGACAGGGGATAAAACATTTCGGCAGCATTTGGAACAAGCGATCTGCGGTATATAGTATACACCACTGATCGCTGGTGGAGAGAATGGGGCTTTGATCATTTTTAGGAATCCATCACTGTGAACAGAGTCTGTTCACAGTGATGGCGGTGGCCATCTTGAATCTGATGGCCGCCCAGGGAGGGGAGGGTCAGTGACCGGGTCACTAGGGTTAATCCTGGGGAAGGGGGGGGGGTGGTACATGTTTTCATCTCCTCTCACCGTGGATTCATAGTGAGAAGAAATGAAAGCGTTCAGCTGCACCGGCAATGTCCGTTACCGGTGGCCGCTGTTATACTCTATGTTATACTATGTTATAATAACGGTGATTGCTGTTGCGGGGATCTGCCGGGACTGACACCACACTCTGCCCCAACCTCTCAGTTACCTCCAGTAGCTGAGAGGAGGGGGCTGTGGGCCTTACCGGCGCCGCTGCACTATTCTGCACCATCGCTGTAAAAAGCTGATGGCAGCAGAATAGAGCCCATTAGTGACTTCTGTAAAAATCTGTATCTGCGGTCACTAATACCATAATAAACGTATTCTCCGGGTCACTACGGTTACAGCGATACCAAAATTGTGTAGTTTTTTTTACTATTACCACTTTGGCACAATACAAACTATCTTCCTAGCAAAACCCCACAAAAACTGTCACCACATTGCAAGATCCATAGCGTTCTTGTCTTTTGTGCGACATAACAAATATGTATAGGATTTGTGTTTTTGATCTGTTTTATGTAATGTTTTATTGGGTATAGGGAATGTAATGCAATTTTATTATTGGGGGGGCTGGGGGGGCTGTGTTGTGTTTGGTGCAAATTTTTTTTTTTACTTGTTTTACTTTTACACTAGTGTACATTACTGTACACTAGTGTAAATACTTTGATCACTCATACAACACACTGCACTACCTAATGTAGTGCAGTGTATTGTATTAGGCATCATGCTGACAGGCATTCAGCACGGCCATGCCTGTCAGCATGAGGCATCCCCAGGGTAAGCCCGGGGCCTTTATTAGGCCCCCGGGATCACCATGGAGTCATCGGGGACCGGATGGCACTGCGGGACGTCGCGTTCACATGAGAATGACCGCGGCGCCGACCGGGACCCACAGGAACCCGTTAGATGCCGTTGTCATGATTTAACAGCGGCATTTAACGGGTTAAACTACCCGGAGCGGAGAATCAGTTTCGGGGGTGGGGGTCAGTTGTCACAGTGACCCCCCACTCTGCCGCTGCAGGGGGGCGGCAGTTTATTCCGATGCATCCGTCACTAAAAGGCGTATGCTTTAGAATTAAGCCTATTAGTGGCCGCCGTTAAAAGACTTCCTGTTCTGTCTGTGGTGATAAGAATTGAATGTAAATGCGCAGTAGCTTTACACATGTGCAGTGAAGGGAAGAACCTAACAGCCATAAGTATAACATTGATTTAAACACGGAAAAAACAAAAAAACTAAGAGAGTCTTGTATATTGCAAAACTGCTTGCGATACAACCCCTGTTCAATTAAAAAAAAAAAACGGTGACAGTCCTTTTGTATTCATGGAACAAATCAAGGAAAAAAACATTTATTGCAAAAGTGTCCATAGCCTTTAAAGGGGTTATCCAGCGCTATAAAAACATGGCCTTTTTCCCCCTACTGTTTTCTCCAGTTCAGGTGCAGTTTGCAATTAATCTCCATTTACTTCAATAGAACTGAGTTTCAAAACCCCACCCAAACTGAAGACAACAGTAGGGGGAAAGTGGCCATGTTTTTGTAGCGCTGGATAACCCCTTTAAGTATAGTAAAATACACTTTTGCTGACTGGCAACAGTTAATAAGCCATTGTTTATGGCTGTATCTTTGTTATTATGCATCCTCCTTTAGGTACACAGTGGTGTCCTGCTATGAATGAAAAGTTGAACTGTTTGCATCTGCCCTATATGCAGGCACCATATGAGGAGCTGAGCAAGTTGAAATATAGTTTTGTGAAGAAAAATTTGTATAACTTTATTTTCTCTATTCCTGCCTGTGCTCACCATGGCCTTATGAGTCCAGTCAGCATGGGTGAATGAGCACACAGAGATATTTGTCAATCACTCATGACTTATATGTAAACCCAGTGAGCTAGGGCAGGATGTCAGACCATGTATAGAGACAAGCAGAATAAATTAAATTGTGGAGAAATATGAGATTTTCTATGCCATAGTCCTACACAAAACCATTTGGTTTAAATCTAATTTGGGGTCTGTAAATAATGTTCGGAGGGGTATTTTGAAACTGATGACCAATTAATAACTTATATCAGATTGGTGGGGGGTTGACTTCTTGCATCCCCACTAGTAAGTGGACTGAAGAGTTAGGCACAACCACCAGATAATGTATGGTCATATACCTGTCAGAGCGCCAAAGGCTCCATAGTTGGCTGATCAGTGTGGGTATTGGGGCATGTCATTGACCTGGTATTGATGGCCTAGGGAGGTTTTATTTGCATTTACATTTGTATTAATTAACATGGGGCAGTCATAATTGGACAACCTTTTTTCAACAAGTCATCCCCAGAACTACTGATATTCAAAGACAAACAAGTTCAACTGGTATTTGTTCAGCGGGTACATCAAGTTGGAGAATACGGCGCATACCACACTATGATTCTAGTTGATGTCTGATTTTACATTCATACAATCATTATAATAACTGTCTATAAAACGTTATTTACTAAAATCCGAACAATCCCTTAAATGGAAGTTTGGAAAGCATACTGATAGTTATGATTTGAGGCCCTCTGGTGGTAACTCTAGAGAATAGCATAATATTGATAATAAGTACAGTATAATAGAATTACACATAAACCATAATGTCAGCAACAACCACCAATAAAATGCTCATCTCTACTTACAGGAGTGCTGCCATCCGAAAACGTATTCATGCTGATAGAGCTGCTCAGTTTGTCGGAGGACATAGAGGATGGGGATGGACTGCGCTTTTCCATACAGTTTGTAGGACTGGAATCCTGACGCTGAAGGTAATCTCTCCATGCCCGTTGTATACTAAATAGAGTATATAAGAATTAATAAAATAATGATACATATTACATTACATATCAACATATCAAACATTTTCACAAATACCAGCAAATGTGTTAGAAAATGTATACCGGTAGTATGACTTCATTAAAGTGTACTGGCCAGTAGATAATAAAAACTTTAAAGTGTCCCTTAGATCCTTATGTGTAGTACATGTGAAGGTAATCCATTTATATTGCAGACCTTTCCTTTTTACTACTCCATTAAGAACCCTTTCACACATCTACATATTATGTCCATAGTTGCAGACAGAATGCTGACCCATAAAATTCTATGGCCCCTTGCACACATCTGTAGGTGGATCTATGTTGGGACCATTACCCCCTATATAATAGGATCACCGATTCTTAATTAGGGGTCTGTGCAATCGTAGACAGTTACAGATGCACATTAGTGGACAACTCTGTGTACTATCCGTTCCTTTACTAAATGTAGGTTTATCATCCATTTATTCATTTTTTTATATTCATTTACAGTACTTTTATAAAGTTTTTAAGTTTTTATTGTTTCATTCTTTGTATTATTTGAAGTATCCAGCAGTAAATCTTTTCCGTGTGCACCAGAGGGCAGCCTTTACAAGCATAACAGACACCATCCATAACTAGGAAAAAGAACATGTTCAGTTGTGCTCAAAAGTTTACATACCCCCAGCAGAATTTTTGATTTCTTCTTCTTTTTTCAGATAATATTAACGATAATACAAAAAACAATCCTGGTTAGTGGTTGGGTGAAGCCATTTATTGTCAAACTACTGTGTTTTTCTCTTTTTAAATCATAAACATCCAAATGACCCTGATCCAAAATTTTCATACCCCAGTTCTTAATACTGTGTATTGCCCCCTCTAAAGTCAATGACAGCTTGAAGTCTTCTGTAGTAGTTGTGGATGAGGCTCTTTATTTTCTCAGATGGTAAAGCTGCCCATTCTTCTTAGAAAAAAAACCCCAGTTCCTGTAAATTCCTGGGCTGTCTTGCATGAACTGTGCATTTGTGATTTCCCCAGAGTGGCTCAATGATATTGAGGTCAGGAGACTGAGATGTCCACTCCAGAACCTTCACTTTGTTCTACTATAGCTAATGTAAGGTCGATCATGACAACCAAAAACATAAAAAATGACCCTTATCAAGAGTTCACATACCCTGGTGATTTTGGCCTGATAACATGCACAGAAGTTTACACTAATTGACAAATATTTCATACATAAACGCCCCAAAAAATGGTTTAGGATGCAAAGAGAAAACCCACAAATAACGTCAGCTTAAAATACAGGACTCTCGGATAAAGACTAGCGGTGTGGCTGTTTCAAGATGCACAATAAGGTACTGTAGCACTTAAAGAAAAATGGGCTGCATGTTTGAGTCACCATAAGAAAGCCATTATTGAGCAAATGTCACAAAGTATCTTGCCTACATCACGTCAAACAGCACAACTCTCAAAACTTCTGGAACAAAGTCATTTGGAGTGATGAGACTAAAGTCAAACTTTTTGGCTATCACCATATGGCTGGGTTCACACACAGTATATTTCAGTCAGTATTTGGTCCTCATGTCAGGTCCTCATAGCATGACAACGATCCAAAACACAAGGCCAAGTCAACCTGTCATTGGCTACAGCAGAACAAAGTGATGGTTCTGGAGTGGCCTTCTCAGTCTCCTGAACTCAAGATCATTGAGCCACTCTGGGGAGATCTCAAACACGCAGTTAATGCAAGACAGCCCAGGAATTTACAGGAACTGCAGGCTTTTTGCAGAGAAGAATGGACAGCTTTAACATCTGAGAAAATAAAGAGCTTCATCCACAACTACCACAAAAGACTTTAAGCTGTCATTGATGTTAACTGGGGTATGTAAACTTTTGATGAGGGTCATTTGGATGTTTTTGGTTGTCATTATGATTTAAAAAGAGAAAACACAGTAGTCTGACAATAAATGGCTTCACCCAACCACTAACCATGAGTGGAAAGTTATCATTCATATTCTTCTGGGGTATTTAAACGTTTGAGCACAACTATATACTGTATATGAGCTGGTGCTATGAAGTTAAATTCCATATTTTTAGGATAGGAAATGTATGTATGACAAGGAGGATTGGTTCTGTTCTACTGGTAACAACCATAAGCATCAAGGGGCCCCACCGTGAAAACTAAAATGGGATTCCAGCATCTCCCCTGACCTATTTACAAGTTATATAATGGCCAGACACAGGGTTTCTTCTCCTGTATTGTGCAAACATGACAGCTTCTCCTGAAAAGTTACATTACGCTTGAAATATAATATAGAACTGAAATAAGCATCATGCAAGAGGTTGTTTGAGTGTTGGCATCCCCTATAAAAGAAGCCAATGCAGACTAAGGGTATGATCACACTGAGCACAGGTGGTGGATTTCCACTGCGGAACTCTCGTTCACAGTATGCCGCCTGCCCCAATGTGACACTGCTTCTCTATAGGAGAGCTTGCACGCCTATGCACTTGTTGCTCTCTGCTCAAAGACTTGACATGTCAATTCTTTGTGCGGAAAGTGGGGGAGCGGAGGCGGCAAGCCCTCTCACAGAGAATCAGTGTTACACGGAGGCAGGCGGGATTTTGTGTCAGGGAATTCCGCCACATTTGCTCAGTGTAAACATACCCTTAGGTAAAAATAGATGTTTAATGCTTAATGGTAATGATTCTAATGTAGGGCACACAAGCTTCCTGGTTGCAGCTTGCTAAACATTTGACTATTCCAGATTATAACTTTTAAGGATGGATTCACACCCAGTGTTTTTTTTTTATTTAAATAAAACAATAAAAATGCTATATTCACACTTGGCTTCTTTTGGCTAAAAACTGCTGCGGCCAAATGTTAGCTGGGAGTCAATAGGCAGATACAGTAAGGAACATCATACCCACATGGCGATATGGGCAATTTTGCCTTGCTTCAGTGGTGTTTTGGGGCTCAGAGGCATGCTTACTCAGGATATATGCAGCAGGCTTAGGATATGGCATTGTTTCAAGAAAAAGTGGTGTTTTTTCTACTAGAGACTTCTATAGGTAGGAAAAAATGTTGGGGAAAAACACAATGGGGAGATTTATCAAACTGGCGTAAAGTCGAATTGTCTCAGTTGCCACTAGAAACCAATCAGATGCCACCTTTAATTTTCCAAAGAACCTGTTATGAATGAAAAGTGGAATCTGATTGGTTGCTAGGGGCAACTAAGACAATTCTACTTTACACCATGTTTGATAAATCTCCCCCAATGTGTGTTAGTTAATTTCTTTTCTCAGAAGTTCCTACCATGACTCAGCAGTACCCCTCCCTGGATACAAGCCTAGCACCACCAAACTCTCTTTAATCCCTCCCAAGTTGATGTCTCCTATTGCCTCAGTAGACCCCTCTCTAGTCTTACTATGGGCATTTCTTACACAACATCATGGGCAGCGTTTTGCAATCTATTCTTTTCAAGAGCTACCTTAGCTTCCAAGTGGTAACACATTTCTAAGTCAGTTAACCCTTTGCTTTCTATGACAGTCTCCAGGCATTAACCAGTAATTTCCAGCGGACAATTCATGGGTCCCCCAATAGCACATCATCACCACAGGCCCCTTTTAAAATCCAGCTCACTCTAATGATAGAAAAACACTTAAAACTCACCACTTTCACGATAGATAGATCCCTTTAAACATCCTGCAAACAATACTCCCTGTGTCACAAACTGGCTTCCAGTTCACTGATGGAGCTCCAATGGACAGGTTCCATGTCAGTTTTACACAGGCCAATCACCACTTGGTGTCTACCGCATGCCCCTCCTAGCTGTGTTGTGGTGCAGTGCACCAGACTCACAGGACAAATGGCAACATTAATGTCAGCATTGTGTCTGTACACTGGGACCAAAATTATAATTCCCTTTGGTACCATAATAAGACATAGCAGTATTGCTGCCTGCACTTCCAGCAACACGGGTGCAAATAAATTGTCTAATACAATATCACAGGAACACAGTATAGCACACATACATATACGGAATGTATATAATATATGGCTACAACAGCTAAACTGTAAATTAGTTCTGAGCAGTCTCCTAAGAACTAGTCTCCTAAAGTGAAACAAGTAGTCTGCTCACCTGGAAAGAGAATATATGTCCACCGCCCCCTCCTACAAGGATCATACCTTCAGACACAGCTACAGTCTCATTTCCATGACTGCATGTGAATATTTAATTTATTTTCAGCAGAGTACTATAAACCAAGAAACACAATTATGTAAATGAGGACAATTTCTCGTTATTGGTCTGGTTGAACACTAAAATAGATAACAGCTGAACAAAACAATCCGAAGAAGTCATTTATGGCTATCCTCAATTTAGAACAAAACTATCTCCAGGAATTGATTTCAGAACAATGATTCACTACTGGGGAAACACAATATCAATATGTGTTTGGAAGAGATAAACAAGAAGGAAACTTTTAAATACTTAAGTGCTTTAAAGTTTTGCACTTTTATTGTACCAGAAATAAGCTGTTAGATAGAAAACTTCATTATATTAGAGACTCTTAAGGGAATTTTAGTAAATAATAATTAGGTAAAATTGATCTAAATTGTGGACAATTACTGTGCTTAATGCCACTTAAAAAGAGTCACAGAGCAACAAGAAGCTATGCCAAGCCAAATTGATAGCAATGACCACCATAGTTGGTGTGGTGGCAGCAAAAACCTGTCTGCTCACATAGGAACAAATATGTCCCATAAAGAACCCAACCTAATGCCAGGGCACCAAATGAACAAGGTCACCACATAACATTTATCAAAACCTTTTTTAGCTAATGCATTTCGGCACAAACATTGTGCCTTTTGGATGATTTGCGTTCAAGGGGTACTAATTCCCCTTAAGGAGAGTCTGTCATAAAGACGTGTGGAGACTTACAAGCCATTGCTGCTTCACTGAAAATTCTGGGAAGAAAGGATATGCAAAATAGCTCAATGAGAGGTCCCATAAAGTTAAGTCTCCATCTTTTAAGAAGTCTCAGAACATTGACTGGGGATATTATGCCAAGCCAAGCAATCTCTCCAAAAGGAAAGACTTCCTATCTGCAGACAGCATATCCTTTCTAGTGGAATCCCTAGTGGAGCAGCAATGGCCTGTAAGTCTCTACACGTCTTTATGACGGATTCTCCTTAAGCAGAATTAGTACCTCTTGGACCCATGTCAATGGACCTCTCACTAGCCAGCCAACACCCTGCTCTGCACTGAAGAGAGGGGCAACCACCCCGAAACAGCTGTCTGCAGATGGGAAATCTTTTCTTTTGGAAAGATTGTTTGGCTTGGCATAATATCCCCAGTCAATGTTCTAAGACTCCTTGATAGAGTGAGTATTGACTTGAAGGGACATCTCTTTGCCTAAGAGGTGTGAGAGCTATTTGCATATACTCATTTGGCAAATCCTCATTTGGCATTTTCTCGTTTAAATATGTTGGTCACTTCTTTGACAATTTATAATGATATGCCACTTACATACTGTCCTAATATAGTTCTGATTAGTTTTGAAAAAAGAAGCAGCTCCACCTCCTCAATCCCCCATCCTTCTGATCCGCCTGTAAGGCTCTCATTTCCATATCATGGCAACCTTTGAAGAATCATTAGATCATAAAGCCTCCTTCATAGGAATACAATGTCCAGAAGAACCCCTCATGTAGGAGCATCACAGTATAGGAACAGGTCCATATGGCATTAAAATATTGCGCCATTTGGCTAGTACATGCGATCAGTGAATAGACTGACCATATACATACTAACATTATGGGGGAGATTTATCAAAGGGTGTGAAATTTAGACTGGTGCAAACTGGCCACAGCAACCAATCACAGCTCCTCTTTCCTTTCACCAGAGCTGGAAGCTGAGCTGTGATTGGTTGCTGTGGACAGTTTGCACCAGTCTAAATTTTACACCCTTTGATAAATGTCCTCCAACAGTTTGTTATTTATGAGGGGAGCCCTATTCTTCTTTGATTGTAAGATAGGGAGCAGTGCTAAAATGTTGTACAAGGTCTGTTATTTGCTTGTATTTTATATCATCTAACTACAATGTGGGCAAAATATCAATAACAATCATCATAATCGACAGCCACATAAAAAGATGAGAACCGATCACATTATATTCTGCATCTTCTCTTTAATCAGGTTATACTTTTTCTTGTTTAAACTCCAAACGCAGGTGCAGACTGCATCAAAAAGACATATCTGTCTGGCTCAGGATAGGATCTCGATTTTCTCTCAAATCAATAAAGCTATAACAACACTAGCAGGTAATTCCTACAGAGAATGGACTCTTCTGGAAGCAGAGGGAGGCTGAACCGCAGCCAGAATGTCTTGTCTGATACTGAAGCTGCCGCACTTGATGATTTCATTTTCATTATAAAGAAGTAAATATGTCCTGCATCAACACTGTGCCCATAGGGAACAGGCTACAGTTAACCTTGTCCTTTTGCTGAGAGATTAGAAACACATAGAAACCACATCAATATTCCATGCACTGACATCATTAAGGAATCATCTTAGATGCCTTTATCTATATTTTATTATTATACTATAAATCACTGATCCATCCACGTGAATGACCATCATACTGGACAGCAATACAATTCTCTTACAAAATCATTTGGTGGCGTTATGTGAAGTAGGACTGTGTTATTATATACTGGTACCTGAAATATGTTCCCATGTAATGAGACTTGAAAAGGGAGAATTTAGTGTCACACAGCCCTGCTCATCATCCAGAGGGAGGCCAGGGTATTGATTTACTCTCTGATGGATTACTGCTAATGGATAATGATGATGGAAAGGGGTTGTGGAAGTGGCCTATCAGAGTCTAAACATTTCATTTACTGTAAAGTGATGATATTCCTGCTATTTTTTAATGTTGCCTGTCAGCCGCTGTGCTACAAATACACCTCGCCTGTTACCATAAATCTCTAAAGGTGATGTTTGTAGAAGGGAAGTGCTAAATGTGCAATTTCAAGGTTGACATCACAATAGTTGTTCGTCTTATGTTAACACTGCTATTTATTAACACTAATAATCTTAATTTGACAACTACTGCAAAAGCAAAGCAAAATAAACAAGCAAACTACACATATAATTTATTTGCAGAAATAATAGTCACGACTGTTCCCCGCTCAATGATCCTAATAAAAGAAGATTTACCCGTAGATTTAGTGCTTTGGTAAGTGTCATGTTTGAATGTAATCTGGAGTTATGTTCAGCTATGGTTCTGGTCCAGTAAATGTGCTATGTTTATGCCCATTTTGAGAAAATAAATGACCATTTGTGTGCATTGGAACTACTCTGCTTGAGTTTTTTATATTATGGTGTGTGGCTTGAGCAGCAATCATGGGAACAAGTCTGTGGCAAGAATAAAAAACTTCTTCTCCCTAGCAAGCAGTCCTAAGCAATAACCAGCAATCTGCTAAATGTAAGAGGGGAATTTTCTTTACATATTACTGAATGTTTTGAAACACCTTCATTGAAAGTCATTAAACATTTAATACTCATTTAGTACTCATTTTTTGGAGTTTGTAGACATATTTGCTTTTGGAAGGAAGAACATTGTGAATTTGATGTCCTTGGTTTTCCGCAAGCTACCAAATTTATTGTGCAAAGGGAATGTATGGGATAATATGATTGATGGCCTATCCACAGGATAGGGCATCAATCTCTGATCAACTCTACCCAACAGCACTTATACTATACAGTGAATTGGACTAGAACCAGTTGGATCCATTCACCGTGTAATGGTAACACTGTGTAACTGCAGCTCAACTCCCATTCAAGTGAACAGGAGCTGAGCTGTAGTAACATAGGGCTAGCCACTATGAATGGGACCAACTGCCTTCTGCACTTATTACTGTATAGTGTGTGGCACCACATCATTCATGTGTCAGCATCCCAGTGACGGCAATTGCACAGTTCAAACGTTGTGGTGTCAACTTCTGGACACTCTTAGAGGGTCAATGAACAGGCCCAATAAGAGACTGCTTTAGGTTGTGCTTTCTGCCTGAAAATAGCAATATATCCATAATCATAGAAAGCAGAAAGACAGGCCATTCACCAATAAAAGCTGTGGCACCCGAGATGTACGTTCCTGCCTTGAAGAAATAAAGACAGTGCCCTGTCTTTCTGCTTTCTATTATCAATAATATTGGCTCATAAAAGCCCTTCAACATTTTTCAGTCCTGGTACAAATTATACTGGTGTCTGACTACTCCCACATGCACAAGTTCAACTTATAAAATCTAACATTCTTCTTTACACATGACATAGGGAGTATGGTAATCCATACCCCCAGTGAATCTGCTGCTGCCTTACTTACTAAAGCTTACTACTATGGCAGGACAATTCAGCAGAACCAGACAGCAAAAGCTGCAGGATTTATTTAATCCCCACTACTAGTCGTCATTGAGGGGAATTCCCCGCCAGTTTTGGGTTGTCTTGTCCTGTGGCAGGTCTTAAATTGCCACGTTTTGGAGATATAAATTTGCCAAGTTTGTTATTTTCAGTTTATTTTAATTTGATGTAGTGAATATAAAGCAGAAATATATGACCTCAACCACATGAATCTGCCCATCTACCACCCTATCTACAAGTGCAGAGAAGACGAGTGATGGGAAGAGGAATCATAACATTCTTTGTATCATCATTTTTTATTCTCCATATTATATGCAAAACAAAGTAATTCACAAGCTTCAATCCAAATGTCACTGATTATTTTGTTGTTCATGTTGTCTAAGAATCAATAGAAGAAGCTGTTTGCAATCTACAGCAATTATATTTGGTTTTTAAGCTATTTTATGTTGTAGTGCCAAACAGCACCATACTGTCTGGAAAAACTGACTTTACTTACATTTTTACTTTGGATTCCAGTGGCTGCTGACAGTTAAGATATTTTTCAGTATTATTATCTATATCCATGTCTTCCTGGGCACTGTAGAAACATATAAAAATAGTTACAATATCATACTGCAATACTTGGTGCATCATTGGGACAGATGGTACTACAACACTAGGGGCATCATGGGGGTTATTTACAATACTATGGGCATCAGGAGGTTAATTACAATACTAGGGGCATGGGGGGTTAATTACAATACCAGGGGCATGGGGGGTACTTACAATACTAGAGGCATGGGGGGGGGGGTTAATAACAATACTATGGTTATCAGGAGGGGGTTAATTACAATACTATGGGCATGTGGGGGGTCAATTAAAATACTATGGGCATCAGGGGGTTAATTACAATTCCAGGGGTATGGGAGGGGGGGTACTTACAATACTAGAGCCGTTTTATTCCTCCTAGAAACTTATGAATAATTTGACAACTGGGCTTTTCCATTCAACTCTGAAAGTGTTTGTCTCTGTGCAGCCTGTGAATCAGAACTAATTTGACAGTATCAGACTGTGTCGGGGCAAAAATACCAAGGGGAACACATATGAACCTTGTGCCTTTGGCATGCGCCAGGGAGAAGGTGAAGATTCGCTCATTCTCCCTGGCGTACGCCTGCCGTATGCCCCGCTTGCTTAATGGGCGGGCAGAAGGGTTGCACAGCAAGGTGGGGAGGAGGTGTGGCCTCCACACCTGGAAGCAGGTGTAGATTTGTTGTGCTGGGCGCAGTGCTGGCTGGATTTACTAAGAGGTGTGCGCCTCTTAGTGAATCCGGCCAGAGAAAATGTGCGGGGTCCAATTTAAAACCGATGTACTCATGCGCCAATCTTAATAAATGCCCCCCCCCAAGTTTCATAAATGTCTAGGAGGAATAACAGCAGTGGTACAATGCAGAGTTCTAGGAAAAAGAATAGAAATTTTAATTTAATAGAAAATACAATTCATTGCTAGACCAACATGTTAGGAGATGAGACAGGTCCTCTTAAAGGTGAAGTGCAGACTTTGATGACTTACTGTATCTCTAGGATATGCCATTAATGTCCATTTACTGATCACTGTCCTAACTTGTACCGGTGACTAGAATTAAGAAAAGCTTTTTGCCACTTAGTCTCTACTTGGCTTGCAATTATAGTCAGTGCCTAATGATGTGGTCTATGGAAATGTCCTTGGCTGAATAAAGCCTCATTACTGTGAACTTGAGTTGAAGAGTAAAGTTTACCTGTCTACAAAACAGGCCCCGTCGTGGATTTGTTCAAATGAGTGCTGAAGCCTCCCGACTTCTTCCTAGAAAAAGAGAAAACAATGGCAGTCTGGCGTATATTTATTAGAATTTTATGCAAATCTCAGTCTGACAATTGACCTTTATTGTAGGTTTGAAAAATAATGTATACATTTCCAGCAGGCGGGAAAAAAAACAGCATACCAAGAAATACACATAATCTGAAACCGCCTGCCAATACGTTTGACAGACAGGGATAGAAAGACAAGTAGAGATACATATCAATGTTGATTATTTTCCTGGACTGACCTTGTCAATAGTTAATTTGCCGCTTCGCCTTTACTCAATAACCCATTCAATACCACAACAGGATTAATAAGATAAACATATCTCTCCTTAGACTGTTATCTGTAGCATTATGGCAGATATATTCATTTAGAGCTGCTTTCCTATAATTGCTCCTTAACCCCACTCTCCTTACACTAGTCTTTGTGGCTAATCCATTTGTCCCTTAATAAAGAGCTGGAGCAGAATTCAAAAACAGAGACGTCTGACAAGTGGGTTTCCTTGCACCATTCAAATTATTCTTTTCATATTAAAATGTCTGCATACATCAAGATATTCTCGGTCCCTTCAGAACATCTGAGTGACAATGGGATATGACTGGCAGCCAGAGAAAGATAAATGGTGCCTTTTTGAACTCTGGAATGCTTGAGGCATGAATATTTTGTTGGGTTTAATGAAGTAAAATCAGAAGAAAATATTGCTTTTGCTTTATTATGTGCATTTTTGCTTAAAGGAGAAGGATATGGTCCTTGGTTATCTTTCATTATTATAAGCATTGCCTTTTCCCTCTGAATACTGATAGTAATCACCCATCAATGAACACTAGAGCCTATACAACTATTCAGGTGGGTTCTTAATCTTCCACTGTGCTCAAATAGCCTTAAGGCAAAACTCAGTTGAAAAACATTGAGTTTCAAAATTTTTTTTTTTTTTTTTCCTCCACTTTGATTCCATACAGGTATAGTATGGCTGCATTGTAGTATCCATTTTATATGGTGCTAAGGTGAAATAAGTCAGGGTTTGGTAAATTCCTGGAGTCAAGTAGCCAAAACACTAAAATTACTAGTGACTAATGCTATCTATACAAGTTCTTATTTCTAGCTACTGAAAAAAGCCGTTTCATTGAGTGGTCAAAGTGTCTTTTAAAGCCGGCAGTAATTTGTTCACCACTGATCTAATATTATGTATTATGTAAACCTATTGAACTACACAGAGTGGTTCAGGTGTGCGATGTATCAAGTGTTTAAGGGAATTACTGTTTCATCATAAAGGGGTTATCCCACTAAATGGAGAAAAAGGAATAAATCCCTGAAGTAATACATGCCATTATTTTGACATTATCCGTGTGAAAACATATGCCACCCTTTTTAGTTCATTTCTTGCCTCTTTGCAGAGCTAGTCTCTACACTTTTTGTACCAGTGTGATCATGTGACAAGGAAGCATCTGCATTTTCCAGGAGTACATTGCAGTCGGGCCTTTTGTAACTCCATAGATACCATGGCTCACTTTGCTTGTGTCCCTCCACTGACCTGCATGGAAGGTAGAAGGCCACACACACTTTCTTCTCCACTATACTAACCATTTTATCCTTCTTACTATTTGTGCTTTATACACTTCCTATATGCTTCTATAAATTATTACTACACAGAGATCCATTATCTCTCTCTAAGGCTATGTTCACACAACGTTTTTTCAGCTTCGTTTAAAATGACGTCCGTTATTTTGAGTCTAAAATAACTGACGCTCGAAAATCGGCCGCCTTTTCTCTATTTTTGACATTGTGTGAACATAGCCTAAAAGTGATCTATTTCTATACATTTCTAAATATAGTTCTGTATTCTCTCTTTTTACACATGCAGGTATAAAAGCTGGTATAGGTTTCAGTATCATTTTTCCCCCAAAAAAATTATAAATGCGACGCACGCAGAGGTCGCGCCCCCTCTGCGTGCTGCCGCACCCCCGTAACACCCCCTCTCCGTCCTATTGGAGAAGTTGGCACAGATCAGCCAGATGCAGAAAAATATATTCGCAGATAGACTATTTGCTAATATTTTTTTTCGCCGATTAGGCCCATCTGCGCCTAAAAAAGTCATTTTTGCCTTTTAATAAATGTCCCCCTATATGTTTAGATAGTATGAGAAACTTCATGCATTTTTTGCATCAATGTGATTTACAATTTTCTTTCTTCAGGCACAAAGGGATACCCTTTAATTTGGACACATTTATTGACTTCTATTATTTATTAAAGGTAACTTTATGCATCTTTTTACTTTTTGCAACTTTTTTGTGACTATTTGCTTAGATGCATTTACTTTGGCAGTGCTAGATTTTAATTAATCAGTTACAAGATATTGGAACAAAATATACACCAATCCTCATTAGTAGAGTCATACACATTAGATTCCTTAGTAAATGTCCCCCATACTGTGATTTGTGTTGTATAAGCCTATGTTCACAAGCTGTACAAACAACGGCCGTTCCACAGTGAACATCTGTTGATTTTTTTAAGATAATATTTTTTTTTAAATTTTGTTTTTCATGTTATCGGTACAACAAGCTAGAGCATGCCTGCAGTTTGTCAGACATACTACTGAAGACCGAGTAGATACGTAAAGCCTATGGTTCCACTCTCCAACTGATATTGGCTGCTTATGCTTATGGATCATAAGGGACTTATGTTAGAGGACCTTTGTAGGTCATGGTACCCTCAAAATCCTCAATGTACCCTGTAATTTTTCTGTTAGGTACCATTTGGTGGTCTTGTAATTCCATTTTATCAATGTGTACCACTAAGAATGGTCTCCATTTTTTAAAGAAAAGCCCTGCTGAGGTTTCTTGCTTCTCATGGCTAATCACCTTTCAATATGAAATAGATGTACATATTGAGGGAGATTTATCAAAGATGGTGTAAAGTGAAACTGGCTTAGTTGCCCCTAGCAACCAATCAGATTCCACCTTTCATTTTCCAAAGAGTCTCTGAGAAATGAAATGGAATCTGATTGGTTGTTAGGGGCAACTAAGCCAGTTTCACTTTACACCATCTCTGATAAAAGGCCATTTCCCCCCGAGTTATGACGACATCCCGACTTGGGGGTAAATGTCGGTTCCAACTGATGGATAGCCAACTCAGCCAATCAGTGCCTGGGTCAGCATTCCACCACAGTCACTGACTGGCTGAGCGTGCTGTCAATCAGCCAGGTCGTGAGATTGACAGCAGAGGAGATCCTGGAGCCCAGCGGGAGTCCCAGGGCTGGTCAGAAGGCAGATCGCTGCCATTTGCAAAACCCCGCATGAGATCGAACTTCTCCTTTAAGGCTATTTTTACACTGCGTAAAACAACGGCCACTGTTTTGAATGTTCCCGTGGCCGATACTGCTACATCGGCCGCAAGAACATTATCTAAATCTGCTGGCTGTATGGGTGTGCCTGGAAATTAATTAACCATTGATTTGCATGCATAGTACAGCCGAGATGACAGCCACACTGTTTAATTGGCAACAACAGCCGTTCTTGTCCTAAAAAATACGTAGTGTGAACATAGCCTAAGGGTGTAAAGTACTGCCCAGTGTAGGTTCATAAATTCAGTATGGCAATAGGGCAGCATTACTACCCAATGGCACAAGTACAATTAACAATGGACACCTTTTTACAGCAGTACTTTCCCCCAGACATCTCTAGTTCATTAGGATAACAAGGCTTTTTAAGCTCTCACCTACTTTGAACTTACATTGAAAATGATCTATCTAGTCATCAAAGGTGCAACATGCCTCAGTACTTTTACGTGGAACCCTGATCATGTCAATATTACAGACAAACCTAATGAATGTCATGGCCGACCTTCCTTGCAGTGACCTTATTGTGTTTCCCTAAAACAGTAAATTTACCTACAAGGCTATTGGTGAGTGGTGTATAAATGAACCAGGCATCCTTATAGCACTGGAATACACATCGATAGAGTCATATGACATAGCTGTATGTGACTTTAATGTTTTAGAAAGTGTCTTAGAAAGCTGCAGTAAAGCGAGTGCTGGAAACACAAGAAAAAGGCGCTCCCTGGGTGAATCAGTTTCACAATAATGACAAAAGGAAAGTGGCGAGGAATGTGCTCACCTGGTCGGGTTGTACTAAGAGCACAACACCTTTTTGCGCATGGAATTTAGAAAACCTCGGTGCTGCCGCTCCAATGCCCAGGACAGGATGCCTCTAGTCGTGGGTTACAAGATGCAGGAACTCGTGCAGAAGGATTAGTCGTCCGAGTGAAGGTACACTTCCAGGAAGGAGGTATCGTGGCGCACAGAGGTTCTTGGGACAAGTAGTTGAATAGATATATTTATTACAGCATAAGGCAACGCGTTTCTAGGCTACAAAGCCTCTTTCTCAAGCCAAAGTTAGATGCATTTAACTTTGGCTTGAGAAAGAGGCTTTGTGGCCTAGAAACGCGTTGCCTTATGCTGTAATAAATATATCTATTCAACTACTTGTCCCGAGAACCTCTGTGCGCCACGATACCTCCTTCCTGGAAGTGTACCTTCACTCGGAACACTAATCCTTCTGCACGAGTTCCTGCATCTTAGAAAGCTGCAGAATTTTTCATTAGACAAACACTAATCTATATAAAATATCTAAACGCCCCTTTTAAAGTCACTGGGTGAGATTTATCAAACATGGTGTAAAGTGAAACTGGCTCAGTTGCCCCTAGCAACCAATCAGATTCCACTTTTCATTTCCCAAAGAGTCTGAAAGGAATGAAAAGTGGAATCTGATTGGTTGCTAGGGGCAACTGAGCCAGTTTCACTTTACACCATGTTTGATAAATCTCACCCACTATCTTCTTTGCTTTACATTAATTTTACAAGCATAGCTGGCTGAAGGGGCACTAAGAAAAAATCTGCATGTTCCCACCCACTATACTGTATCTATCATACACGTTGCAACATATTGTTTCAGAAGGGAGTTGTGGTAATAAATGCATTTGTTAGTTTTTACACTGTGATTACAATGTGGATAAACTAATTTAAAGGAAATGTATGGACTGATTAGAGCCAAATACTGGAACATGTTCTCTGTTTCTATTTTCTCATTGTAATTTTATTTGTAATACATTATCATGTTGGTTGTCATCTTGCCTGAGCTGTTTTTAAAGGGGTAGTCCACCCAAAAAAAATTTCTTTCAAATCAACTGGTGCCATAAAGTGCCAGAGATTTCTAATTCACTTCTATTAAAAAATCTCAAGTCTTCCAGTACTTATCAGCTGCTGTGTGTCCAGCAGGAAGTGGTGTTTTCTTTCCTGTCTGACACAGTGCTCTCTGTTGCCTCCTCTGTCCATGTCAGGAACTGTCCAAAAAAGGAGCAAATCCCCATAGAATACCTCTCCTGCTGTCCAGACTGGAAATAATACAACTTCCTGTTGGGCATACAGCAGCTGATAAGTACTGGAAGGCTTGAGATTTTTTAATAGAAGTAAATTACAAATCTCTGGCACTTCATGGCAGCAGTTGATTTGAAAGAAACATTTTTTTGGTGAACTACCCCTTTAACAATATTTAATTACATGTTTTATGCCAGTCATTGTATGGGAAACACTTGTATACACAGGAGAGGGAGGCAGAGCTGCTATTGTCTCTGCTATCGACTGATGTCGTACTTTCCAATAGCCCCCTACCTATCATCACAGACAGAACAGGAAGTCTGATTAGTTTTAAAGGGGTCCTCCAGCAAAAATATTTTTGTTTCAAATCAACTGGTTTCTGAAAGTTATATAGATTTGTAATTTACATCTATATAAAAATCTCCAGTCTTCGAGTACTTATCAGCTTCTTTATGTCCTACAGGAAATGTTTTCTTTCCAGTCTGACACAGTGCTCTCTACTGCCATCTCTGTCTGAGACAGGAACTGTCCACAGCAGTAGCAAATCCCCATAGGAAACCTCTCCTACTCTGGACAGTTCTTGTCTCGGACAGAGATGGCAGTAGAGAGCACTGTGTCAGACTGGAAAGAAAACATTTCCTGTATGACATACAGCAGCTGAGAAGTACTAGAAGACTTCAGATTAAATTAAATATATTAAAAACAGTAAATTACAAATCTATAAAACTTTCTGAAACCAGTTGATTTGAAAGAAAAAGATTTTTGCTGGAGTACCCCTTTAAGCTCAGTGCTCAAAATAAAATTAGCAAGATTTCATGATAATTGTATAATACAGATAGGAAAGTGAAAAAAAAACACTAAAATTCATTAAACAATACATTTAGCATAAAATTGTTTTAAACAATGCGTCATTTTCTGATGACACATACAACATTTATTTCATGGGAGCAGTAGCCACTTTTATCCATGGGTGTCCCATATTGTATGCATCTGTGATAAAGTAATACAGTATGTTAGTAATAGAATCTGAGTCGTTGATACTTTTGGTTGATGTCATACAGATAGTTGTTATATTCATTGCTGATTTGGACAGAGCTACCTATGCTCACATCTCGTGCTTCATGAGAGCTCAGTATCCTCAAGGCAGAAAGCATCTGATCAGCAAATAGCTTCTGACATTCCTTGAGATGACATCATTCATTTATACATGACCAGACATTATTTATTAAGACTGTAATAAGAAAACTACAATAACAGGCAGTAAATGTTTGAATAATTTAAATGTGCAGCAGTCAGAAAATCTATACTAATTTCAGTTTTGCACCATTGAACATGAAGTATTGATTAGTGGTCAATTGCAGCTGAATTTATGAAGCTAGCTATGATGGTGTACACACATAACCTGATTAGTTGTGACCCTAACAGCTGAGAGGGTTCACGTGGAAAGCAGAGGTTTTCAGAATGTTCACTCACAACTGAGATTAAAAAAGTAACTTAATATACACTATATTGACAGAAGTATCGGACCCCACCTCTTACCATATATTCAGGTGTTTCAAGTCCCATTTGTACATGTATAATATCCAGCCCCTACAAAGGAAGTCTGCTTTTCGGGTAGTTTCATGTGTAACAGATCAGCAGTGGATTTCATGCTGTGAATTCACAGCAAAATCCGCTGCAGATTCCTTGCCTGTCATTTTCAATGAGAAGACATCCTCGCAGCTGGATTGACATCCTGCTGCGAGTATGTGAGTGACAGCCCCCTTAGCAATACCCCCCCCCCCCCCCCCCCCCCCGGTGGCCGGAGCATTCATTGCCTTCTTCACACTCCGGTTTGCTTGGGGGGTTCCCGGCTGAAATTAGTGCACTTAGGCAGTAATAGGAGTCACCTCTGCAATGGGTTAGTTAATGCAATTCCTTATATTTTGGGTGTTATTGAGAAGTTGTAGTGTTTAAGACCCGCAGCAACTAAACTCAAAGTTGAGTCCATGAAACTTTAGAGAGTGGGGTCACTCAGTGCTAAGGCACAAAGGAGGAGATTTATCAAACTGGTGTAAAGTACAATTGTCTTAGTTTCCCCTAGCAATCAGTCAGATTCCACTTTTTATTCCTCATAGATTCTTTAAAAAATTAAAGGTGGAATCTGATTGGTTGCTAGGGGCAACTAAGACAATTGTAATTTACCCCAGTTTGATAAATCTCCCCCATAGTGCACATAAGTCCCCAACACTTTTTAGAATTCCAAACCTTATCTGGTTAGAAAATAAAAAAATAAACTGGTAGATTAAACACTACTGTCACAGGAACAAATTCTGAAATTATGTAAACCTACCATGAGTTTACCATATGATGAACTCCTTGACTGCACTAGCTGTGTATGTAGTGGATAGGATCTGTACCCTTTTTTAGAGATCAGAAAATCCTGTCCAAGGACTGTATAATATATCCAATCCATCTTTAGACACTGTTATTTAACTTAAAGCGTAACTGTCATATTTTTTTTATTGCAGAAATCAGTAGTATAAGCGATTTTAAGAAACTCTGTAGTAGGTTTTATCAGCCAAAAAAGCCTCCTTCTGTACTCAAGAAGCAATCTCCCAGCCTCCCCCCCCCCCCTGACTTCTTATCTGTGCATTATCAGGCAAACACGTCTTCATTTCAGAGAAGCCAGTGAAGACTGGCTCTGCTCTCTCCATTGTAAGCCTATGAAGGGGGGAGGGGCCGAGGGAGATGAGGGAGCAGGAAGAGGTGACATGAAGGTCAGCTGTTTGTAGACTCTCTGGGCACCTAAAAAGCAGAATTCTGGGGTCAGAAAGGTCAGTGCTTATCTATGAACTTACTGAGAGAAAATTGCAGGGTGTTGTGCTTTGCAAGACTGCTCCATGCTCAGTCACTCCTAACAGCCCCTCCCCTCTCCATAGCCACATAATGGACACAGAAATCCTGCTTCATTTGATGTGAGGGGGGAGACTGGGAGATTGCTTTTTCAGTACAGAAGGAAACTCTTTTAGTACATAAAACCTATTACAAAGTTTCTTAAAATCGCTTGTACTGTTGATATTTAATGTTTTCAAAAAAATGACCCTGAAATGACAGTTACGCTTTAAAGGGGAACTATCAGCAGATTAGACAAATCTAGCCTGCTCATATGTTCCTACTGCACAGGAGACACAGAAGAGAAAGGTATGACTCTTACCTTCTTCTTCTGCGCCATTCCAATGCAGTAAGTCATGTGCTCCACAGTCCTGTGAGACCGTTAGGAGCACTGCGGCACCCGTTAGGAGCACTGCCCGCCTGCATAGTACTGATTCGCCTCCGGCCAGCCAGCTTCTTTCTAATGTTAATGAATGGAATGGGTCGGTCAGGGTGGGATCGGCACTATGGGGGCAGGCAGTGCTCCTAACAGTGCCCCAGTGCTCCTGGCAGTCTCACCGGACCGTGGAGCACACAACTAACTGCAAAGGAATGGCGCAGAAGAGGAAGGTAAGAGACATACCTTCCTTCTTGGCATCTCCTTTGCAGTAGGGACATATCAGCAGGTTAGATTTGTCTAATCTGCTGATAGATCACCTTTAACACAATCTATTGGGTGGCTTATTCTTTGAGCCACATTATACGACACGATTAAGAGGAGGAAGTGAGCTCAGCGTTCGCTTCCTCCTTGTTCTCCACTCGCTTCCTTTGCCATTACATTACACAGAAAGCGAGGTAAATCTTCGGGGCAGCCCATTGGAGAGAGTGGTCATCTGCTGCTGCCGCTCCTGGTACACAAAGCGTCTTGCAACAGACCATCATTTTCGTGATTTGGGTTTTTCAACCTGTTAAAAGACAACGATCAGCCTACATTGCATGTGTGAGCTGGTCTTTTAACAGGCACTATTATACCAAATGATTATCAACTGGAATAGTCAGTAATTGGCCAAGTAATCGTTTGGTGTAATACGGCCATTTGCCAATATTTAGCTGCAACATTTTGGCCTGCAATGTCATATTAAAAAAAGAACAACTAAAAAGTAAAACACCATAAATGGGATGCAAAGCATATAGCCATTTTTGTGACAAATTAACCAGATTTCTGGTTCATTTAGAATAGTAGGTCTGCAGCCAAAGTGCCATTGTCTCATGACAGTTGTACTTTCCATGATAAAGGGAACTTAAGGGGTTGCCTGGTTGCTGACTGCATACCCTTTAAGGGTATGTTCACACAGAGTAACATAGGCAGAATTCCGCCTGCCTCAGTGTCTCCAGGGCCGTTTCTGCCTCAGGCGGCAGATTCTGCGCCCCTGCAGGGGGCGGCAGACAGCAGTGGGGGCATCACGGCCCCTGCTGACCCCGGGCACTCACGACTCGCTGGAGGGCGATGACAGCTGCTGACTGACGGCGCGGGAGCACGGAAGGGAACAGCGGTGAGCGTTGGCGGCGGGAAGGGACAGCTGCGGCAGGACAGGTGAGCGGCTGCAGGGCCGGGAAGACAGCGGTGAGCGTTGGCGGCGATGACAGCTGCTGAGTGACAGCGGTGAGCGTTGGCGGCGGGACGGGATAGCTGCTGCAGGACAGGTGAGGTGCGGGGGGGGGTTCGGGTTGTGCGGGCGTGGGTGGTTCGGTTACGGCGGGGAAGGGGGGAGGTGTTGCTAGTGAGGGGGCGGCCCCTGAATCGGCCCTGAGTGTCTCTATAGCACTCCCACCACTCTCTGTTCGCTTTTGGTTATCATGTTTTAAAACAAGGCTCTACTTACCTGAAATCCAGGTCCAAAAAAGAGACTAACACGTGAAGTCCTAACCAGTACAGAGTGTCATGTCCCAATGCATTCATCAATCACATGACTGCCTTCTCCGTGAGTGCACAGATGAATACGGGACTTCCTGTGCTTAGGCTCTGAAAATTTTTGAAAGTTATAACAGCAACACTAACTATTTGACAAAAAAAGTGTTTAAATAAAAGTGAATAATCTTATCAGATGGTTGAGAGGTATGTATATATGTAGGAACCCACTACATGTCCCTTGTTTGTACATATTCCTATGCAGTTGACACAAACAATAGATACCATATTATTGTGCATGACAAATATTTTATAGAATTTTTTTGTTGTTGTTCTGGATTTGTGTGCCTCTCCTTCATCATATTATGTACTGTTCCTTGAATTGAATATCTTGACATTTTATAACTATGTATTATTCTTGGACTCTTCTATTGAGGTTTTCTCTAGATTATGTGATATATTGTTAGTGAATTCCTTATATTTGTGTTTGTTTGTTTGTTGGTTTGTTGAGTGTATTGTGTATTGTTATTACACAAATTGTTTTGTTCTTTGAATCGTTAGTAAAAAAAAAAATCTGATTAAAAGGGTACAAACACACGGCATATACGCTGCGTATTTACTGCTGCGATACGCAGCAAATACGCAGCAGATACGTAGCAGATACACAGCAGATACGCAGCAGATTAGATCTAAATAACTGAACACAGCATCAAATCTGCAGCAACCAAATCTGCTGCGTATCTGTTGCGTATACGCTGTGTGTGTTTGTACCCTAAGTACAAAATATTTTCTCACTACACCATGACTTAGGGTACTATTACATAGAACGATAATCGGCTGAATTGGCCCGATTCGGCCGATTATCGCTCAATGTAATAAATGCAATGATCAGCCGATGACAACCATCATCGGCTGATCGTTGATATAGGTTAGACCCTATTTTTGTCGGGTGCCGACCGCGCACCGCTACGTGTAATAGCGGTGCGTGGCAGGCGACTAACGATATACATTACCCATCCACGTTCCAGGGCTTCTCCTGCCGTCCGCTTCTCCCGGGGTCCCGCGCGCTCTAGCTTCACAGCGGCTTGTCAGCTGATAGGCCGCTCAGCCAATCACAGGCTGCGGCGGTCCCGGCCTGTGATTGGCTGAGTGGCCTACCAGCTGACAGGCCACTGTGAAGCTAGAGTGCGCACGGGACCCCGGGAGAAGCGGACGGCAGGAGCAGCCCTGGAACATGGATGGGTAATGTATGCCAGTTTAGCAAGGGCTGTAAGGACATCGGTAACGATGTCCTTGCAGCTCTTGTCAAACGATTATCGGACCGTGTAATAAAGCCAGTAAACGAGCAACAATCTAGCAGATCGGCGCTCGTTTACAGGTATTATCGGGCCCTGCTCGGGCCGTGTAATACCACCCTTACTGTACAGTATGTGTACAATGCAATCAAAGTAATTGAAATCTTGCAAAAAAAAAATCTGCCATCTAGTTCTGACTAGAGAATTGCAAATGCTAAATACAAGGAAAAACACCAGATAAACATGAGGGATAATTACTTCAGATTCACTAAGAAAACTAAAGGATTCAGTATGCAAGTCACAAGTCATCCACTTAGATTGAAGAGCCGCACTATGTGCTCTATAGTTCCCTCACGTACACTGAAATATTATCAATCCCAACATACTTCTTTGCAGATTTTGGAACTTGCGGCAGTCTTTATCATGAATTATCCTGCTGTTCTCATAAGAGTGATTAAAAGCAAATCTCAACACTCATAATATTCATAACCGGTAAGTAAGAGTCACTGTCACCAAATCAACCGTGTCTGATATTCAAATAAAAAAGAGACTTGAACATCATATTGGCAAACCATATGGTTAATAGGGTACTGTTCTAGAGGAGGCAGCATTATTACACAGCCAGGCATAACATTATGCAGACACAGCTTGGTATTCCTATATATTATCATTAGAGAAGACTCATAGCTTCCCTCTTGGGTCTCTAAAGGTCTCTTATGTCATCACATGATGAGAACAACAGTTAAATATTTAATAACCACTGCAGGAACTCTGATCATTAAGACCTGAAATTGCTATTAAAATACAATAGGAGTGTACTGATGCAATTTATCGAACTCACCTTCTCTAATCACCCGTCACTTGTTTAATCAAGGGGAATGTCTTTTCTATTATTACATTATTTTATGCTTCAGGAAGAGATTGTGTAGGACACATAACAATTCTTTAGTTTACTAGTATTACTGGTTTGTAAGGCTGCGCTTATATTAGTGTCACGGCTTCAGCACCATGACAGCTTTAATGGATACCTCTGGAGATGGGTCCGAACCAATCACAATTAGAGATGAGCGAACCGTTTGGCCGGTATGGGATCCGGTTCGGATATTTCCAAAAGTCCGAGTCCGATCGGATTCGGATTTTTGGAAGTCCCCTCTGATTTTTTTTTTCTTGCTTTCTAAAATGGCAGCTCTCATTTTAGAAAGCAGGAAGTGTTCCGGGGCGGGAAAAGCGCTTTCCCATGATGCTTGGAACACATCCAATCAGCAGGGATCTTGCAGTAGCCCACCCCCTGTGTGACGTCGGTATTGCTTTAATAGGAGCGGTCACATGACCGCATGATGCAGTCTGCAGAGAGAGAGAGAGAGAGAAAGAGGAAGGAGACTAGCAGTGCACAGAGCTTGTCATTGTCAAAACGCTGCTGGTGCTGCTGTACTACTGACTACTGAGAAGATATTGTAGAAAAGCAAAGACCAAAAGATTAGGAAAGCGGAGAGGAGAAACACATAGTGATTGAAAGAGAAATATAGAAAGGGCAAAAGATAGATAGATTAGGCATAGGAGAGCAAAGGGTGCACGGAACAAAAACGTGCTCTACAGATAGACAAGTCCTATTGTTGGATCCTTGTGATAGTGTCTATCACATACGTGTTATCCTGAGAGACAAATATACCTGGTGCTTGTGTGTAGCATAAAACAATAAAAAAGTGCTCTACAGATAGACAATTCCTATAGTTGGACCCTTGTGATACTGTCTATCACATACGTGTTATCCTGAGAGACAAATATACCTGGTGCATGTGTGTAGCATAAAACTGTTGGCTACTGTTGCTCCTGCCTGGCCTCCACGTTGGCTACTGTTGCTCCTGTCTGGCCTCCATGTTGACTACTGCTGCTCCTGCCTGGCCTCCATGTTGACTACTGCTGCTCCTTTACTGGCCTCAAATGACAATTGCTGGACCTCCACTGGCTTCCATTGACTACTGCTGCTCCTTCACTGCATTTGTGACCTTTTTCCTGCATAGACCCTGTAATGGCGAATTTCCTGCATAGACCCTGTAATGGTGAATATTGAAGTCTAAAAAAAAAAAAAAAAAAGACTTTGAGATATTGAAAAGATAACGATGTTACTGACATGTAGAGCCCTAAATTCAACCAAATACACTACCCGAAGAAATCCGTAATTCGGTCGAACCGAACTTTTCAAAAAATCCGGAAGTCCGGTCGGAAAGAACTTTTAAAAAGTTCACTCATCTCTAATCACGATGCATCCCATTTACTCCTAATAGGTCTGACAAGTTTCCATCAGGTTTGTATTTTTATGGCAACTGAGTCTAAGTAAGCTTTCTGCCAAGGTGGCTACAGTCATTCTCTTTTCAATACAGTGCTTATTAATAATTTATAACACTATGAAATGCTTGTTACTGTATCAACACCAAAGATGACTTTGACATGCTACTGTTTTCACATTTACATTAGTGATTTTGGTTTTCTGTTAGAGGCATACATTGGGAGGGCTTTAGGTAGGCTACAGTGCATCCCAGTTTAAGGCATACAGTGGGATGGATCACCCATTCCCAGAAGGGAAACCCTGGGAAAGATGGATAGTTACCATATATTGGGTTATCTCCATATATGGACATTTACATAATCAAATCTTCCTCAGAAATTCCACTTGTCACGTCTTCCTCTCCTGCTTCTGAATTAAATGCAGAGCTGTGGTGTTGCTGACAGCCACCCAGCTTACATTTTAAAGGGAAACTATCAACAGGTTAGTAAAATCTAACCTGCTCATATGTGCCATTTTTTGCAATATTAGCAGTTTATTCCCTATGATAATGAGGGGGTTTTGGTGCACATGGGGTGGGTATAGCAACCCCAGTGCACCAATCCACCCTGGCCGGCCCACTCTGCTGATAATCATTGGGAAAGACAAGCTCATTGAGGCGGATCAGTGTATTGGGGGTGGTAGACACGTCCCCAGTGCACCAAAATGGCTTCTTAGCATAGGGAATAAACTGCACATGGGCAGTTTCAAATGAACAGGGCCACTTATTATGGTGGTTTTGGTGGTTTCCCTACAGGAGCCACTCCTTGGCTGGGCCCTTCTTGAAGGATATCTGGTTAGTCCTGTGTTTTGAGACAGGATTTAAATGAGGCTCCACTGGCTCTTTTTTGCATATTCATATATCCCAGGGAGCAATGCACCTAGGATTTTACTGTATTGAGCGCTTTAGCCGGCAGCCAACAGTGTTATCTTTGGCTGGTCTCCAGCAGGGGTTTCCTGGCATGTAAGATGTCACCCCTCCCCACAAAAGAAAAATTCTATCTACAGAGCTAATTACATGCAGTGATTAAATTGATACTCAGGATAAAAAAAATAGTTTTCAAATCAACTGGTATCAGAAAGTATTACAAATTACAAATTACTTATCAGCTGCTGTATGTCCTGCAGGAAGTGGTGCATTCTTTTCACCCTGGGGGTCTCAGCAGTGACGCCGCAATAATGAGGCGACCTGAGTCGTCTGCCTCAGGCGGCGCCACCAGCTGTCATCATGGGGGCGGCATATGGCGGATTATAATATGGGCGGTTTGGGCGGCCGCACGAGGCTCCGGGGGGGCTCATGCCCCGCCGCCCACATTATAATCTGCCACTGATACACTGCATTCCCGGAATGCATATACCGGAGTCCCCCCGCGCCTGGACAGCATCTGTAATTAGATGCTGGGAGCGGGGGAGACTGTATTCATAAGCGCCGTGCTGTACTGAATCAGCCACGCGGTGCTGTTACTACAGCGCGGCACTTATGAATACAGTCTCCGGTAGCGGCATTCCACGTCTGTGATCCGTCAGGATCGTGGGAATGCAGCCTTAGTCCCCCGGGGGATGCGCGGCTGCCGGAGGTGTCCCATCCTGTCCCCGGCAGCGCGCGCATCAGAGAGCTCCCCGTGTGCCGGAAGTCACAGCCACAGGCGCATGGGGAGCTCTCTGATGCGCGCGCTGCCGGGGACAGGGGGGCCATCTATAAGGGGGGGAAAAGAGGGGGACCATCTAAAAGGGGGGAAGAGGGGGACCATCTATAAGGGGGGGAGAGGGGAACCATCTATAAGGGGGAAGAGGGGGACCATCTATAAGGGGGGAAGAGGGGGACCATCTATAAGGGAGGGGGGAAGAGGGGGACCATCTTTAAATGAGTGGAAGAGGGGGACCATCTATAAGGGAGGGGGGAAGAGGGGGACCATCTTTAAATGAGTGGAAGAGGGGGACCATCTATAAGGGAGGGGGGAAGAGGGGGACCATTTATAAGGGGGGAAGAGGGGGACCATCTATAAGGGGGGGGGGAAGAGGGGGACCATCTATATGGGGGGGGGAGAGGGGGACCATCTATAAGGGAGGGGGAAGAGGGAGACCATCTTTAAATGAGTGGAAGAGGGGGACCATCTATAAGGGAGGGGGGAGAGGGGGACCATCTATAAGGGATGGGGGAAAGGGGGACCATCTATAAGGGGGGAGAGGGAAGAGGGGGACCATCTATAAGGGGGGAGAGGGAAGAGGGGGAACATCTATAAGGGGGGAGAGGGAAGAGGGGGAACATCTTTAAGGGAGGGGGGAGAGGGGACCATCTATAAGGGAGGGGGGAGAGGGGGGCCATCTATAAGGGAGGGGGGAGAGGGGGACAATCTATAAGGGAGGGGGGAGAGGGGACCATCTATAAGGGAGGGGGGAGAGGGGGACCATCTATAAGGGAGGGGGGAGATGGGGACCATTTATAAGGGAGGGGGGAAAGGGGGCCATCTATAAGGGGGGAGAGGGAAGAGGGGGCCATCTATAAGGGAGAGGGGAGAGGGGGACCATCTGTAAGGGAGGGGGGAGAGGGGGACCATCTATAAGGGAGGGGGAGAGGGGACCATCTATAAGGGAGAGGGGACCATCTATAAGGGGGGAAGAGGGGGACCATCTATAAGGGGGAAGAGGGGGACCATCTCCTAAAAGATCAGCACCCTCCTCTCCTGACATCCTCTGTGCTGCTGGGACTTCTCCTATAGGATTAGCACCCTCCTCTCCTGACATCCTCTGTGCTGCTGGGACCTCTCCTATAGGATTAGCACCCTCCTCTCCTGACCTCCTCTGTGCTGCTGTGACCTCCCCTTTAAGATCAGCACCCTCCTCTCCTGACCTCCTCTGTGCTGCTGTGACCTCCCCTATAAGATCAGCCCCCTACCCTCCTGCCATCCTCTGTGCATCAAGGGACCAAACATTATGTTTACTGGGGACAGCATTGGGAGGGGAAGGGGCAGTATTGGATTATATTTATAATCGGGCAGCAGAGAGGCTAGAATCACCCCTGGGTCTCAGGAATATAATGACACTGGTCCATTCTCGGCAATCACTAGAATCTGCCTTCAGCAGCTATTAGTAATCAAGCGTGATGACATAAATCAATGCAGTAAATATGTACTACATAGATCACTATTGAGCAATCAGTGCATTGTTCATAGGAGTTCCCTGGTGGACTTTAACACTCCAAAGTGTAGAATTTTATTTATTTTTTTATCAATATTAAAAACCCCATCCCAAGTTTATTACACCCTTTTTCTATTTTATAAAAAAAAAAAAAAAAATCCCCCTTTAAGGACTTCAATGTATAGGTAGTACACCGTAAGCTCCCCCTGGTGGTTTCTGCAGGCAGATGGAATTTTTTCATTTACCTATATGGCTATACATTAAATTAAGTATTGAAAAAATTATTCAGCATTGTACCATATGTTGGAACTAGTTAGACTAAAAAAGGTCTCTTCAAGTATGGACAATAACTTTAAAACCTGAAGTGATTATTATTAAAATGTAAAAGATTAAGAGCATTTTTAGAATTCATAATTGCCTGCCAAAGGCTTCACAGATTTGGTATCATCCCAAGTGGCAATCAAGCTGTAGATTGCTGGATGGCAAATGTGTGCAAATATATTACAAATTACATAATATTACATATTACATATTCCAAGAGTAGTTTCCAAGCCTATTTTCCTGGGGTTACATGAAAATCTAGGTTCTCCTAGAATGGCCAGAAGACCACATTGTCATTACAGGCTGGCATAGCATAGATGATAAGCCAAGTAATTTTATCCTATTAAACAAACCTTATATTCATTGTGCTGGATATTACATCCTACAATGCACTTTCCAGAAAGACTGGCAGATAACAAGTGACAGCTTATTACAAGTATTATGTTGAGCACAAGCAAAAGGAAATACAACACAATAGGTGCGGATAATAATTATCCTGCCAAGAAGTAATTAAGAATATGAATGTGATGAATAATCTTGAAACAGCAATTCCCAATTAACAGTTCATAAGGGAAATCTCAAGGCTATTAGCCTATCATGTTAGGACCACTCTTCTATGGAAATCTGCCTGATGCAGTAATGACCATAGTACAAGAGTAGGTTTTAATAGATTATTTTTAAATTATTGCTATGTGCTTATTCTAGTGTTAATGGTAGTGGTCCTTTTAACACCTTCTGGTTTGATTCAAGCCACACCCTATGTCTAATAATACCAAATTCATGGTGTAAAAACACTATGCTGAATCTATCACCACAACTATTAGACCTGCTCAGAAAATATAGAGTTGGCTTCATCAGTATAGCGTGAGTTGCCAGCTCCTGGGGCAAGGGAGAACATTGTGAACCCTTCCATCGTCAACCCAGAGAGTCAGAGTGGCAGTGCATAAAGTGTATGTATCAACTCTCATTAAAGTTGTATGCAGCATTTTTTCAATGAGTGGGGTTTGAAAAAAATACCATACCAGGGTGACATATTACCACTGAAGTGACTGCATAATAGCCCAGCCCAGTTATTGAATAAAAAAAACACTATACACAGATCAATATTGTCAATAATGTTTCTATACCAGGGACAAATAATTCTACCACACCATGACCACTTTCATTACTACCACATAATGATTGTATAATCCCATACACAGATATTTCCCCCATATAGTGTCCCTATATCCATAGTGTCCCAATTAATACCTCTATTAGTGCCCTGGTTAGTTAAAGGGAATCTACCAACATAGGTTCTTTAAAAACGCAGCCAGGTTCCTGTGCTTTGTGTCGTTTTCTGCTTGAGCACCAGAGCACTGGGGGCAGGCCTGGTGCCCCCCCCCTAATGTGACGACATAAGTGGGTTGTGTGTTGTAGAGAGATGTAGTTGGGTTGATTTAGGGGTGGGTAGTTCCCCAATTGGTAGGTAATTTAAAAATATAATTTTAAATTATATAGATGCCCCCAGTAGGTAGATAATTCCCCCTTAAGCATTAAATTAAGTATTCTAAAATTATTCAGCATAGAATGTTGGACCTACAGTGGGTAGACGTTTTTCAAGGATAAAAACTAACTTAAAAACTGATTTACCTTAAATGAAAAATGGATAATGTTTTACCTTTTTTATTTTAAAAAGAATATAAAATATAAAGCATAAAAAAGAGTTAACTCATCTGTAAACTTAACATAAATGGTCAGCCTCTTAGACACCTGGGATATCAGTGGCTGGGACATTAAAGTTAAGCTTTTCTTTTCTTCAAGCAACCTCCATGACTGTAATTCATGGTATGTTTTCACTGCTCTGGCCATCCTTTATATTAGGGATGGGGAACCTTCAGCCCTCCAGCTGCTGCAAAAAAAATATAATTCTAATCATGCCTAGAGAGCCAAAGCTGCATGTGGCACTCATAGAACCTCTGTAGACTATTTTGTCAACTGTGTGCCTTGAGTTAAAAGGGGTTATCCAGCTCTACAGAAACATGGCCACTTTCTTCCAGAGACAACATGACTCTTGTCTCCAGTTCAGGTGTGGTTTCCAATTAATCTCCATTAACTTAAATGGAACTGAGTAGTAAAACCTCAGCCAAATTGTAGACAAGGGTGGTGCTGTCTCTGGAAGAAAGTGGCCATGTTTTGCAGCGCTGGATAACTCCTTTAAAGGAGAAGTCTGTAAAAGTCCAAAACTACAGTGACGGCAGGGGGTAGGGTGACATAAGAAAGTATACTTACCAGTCCCTGAGTGTTACTAGGCTCATGGACCCCCTGCAGATGTCATTGTCAGCCAGTCAATGACTACAGTGGTCTCCTGCCCTAGTCACTGGTTGAGCGGGCTTACATCAACCAGATCATGTTGTTGCAGGAGGGTGAGATGGAGAATGCCAGTGGGGGTCTGGGAGCAGGACACGGTGCTGCGGAGACACTGGGACCAGTAAGTATACATTCTTTATTAAGTTTCCCCTGCCCAAACAGTTTTTTTTTATCAGACTTCTCCTTTAAGCTTTAAAATGAGTACTTTGCTTCTTTAGAAAACTATTCTATAATAATCCCTTTTCACAGTTGGAGACAGAACCTTTTCTCCTCCAGCCAAAGAGGGATATCATGACTGTGTAATGTATTCCATTATTCCAAAAACCCATCATTGATCCCTGACACCACATGGGAGATTGTGCACCTGATACAAAGGAAACAAGTTTGAAAAAGTATTTTTTATGCAAGTAAAAAAGGCTATAGAATAGCTAAATAAAATTTATATATATATATACAGTATTTATACATATCCAAAATATATTGCATCATTTTCCCCACAGGGCCTGTAATCCATTCCTTGCAGCATGTGGTCTCTGCAAGCAGGTGCAATAAAAATCAAACAGAGGCCGCTCTGCAGGTTTTCACAATGAATAATTTATTACTCCCAGCACAGTTACTCATGATAATTAATAGGCAGCAGAATGTTTGGAGAAAGTACAGTAACTCTCTTCCAACCTAAATATAATTTACCAAGCCATAAACACTAACATCTCATATTCTGGTGTTCACATTATAAAACTATTTAGTCGTGCTCACTTTTTTGCTGGCTGTGACTCAAACAAATTTATATATTTTTGAATGGGACACCTGAAAACCTGGAAAATCAGAAACATATGAAAACTGTGTTAAGATGAAAATAAAAATACTATACTATTATACTATATAATACTACCAATATTAGTGTCATAGTATAAATACATTGCCAAACAACTGTACTTTATAACAATATTACACAGTGTGTGTCAGGGAGTGCTTGGGTCCGGGAAGATGGCAGTCCCTTCTCTCGACCCGCAACCCTTGTCCCTACCTGCTTGCCCCCCTAGGCTAAACCCTAGGGCAGCAACTGGGCGACAGTCCCTAGCCTAACTAGGGATACGGGGAGGTAACAGAACACACAGACAGCAATCAAAGGGTAAACAGAGTCCGGTCCAAGGCCAAGCACAAGAGGTAACGCAGTACAGAGGATGAGGCAAAGGCGAAGTCCAAGCCAAATATCAAATAACAAGCAGAACAATCAGATATGCTGGTGTAGCTGGAGACCAAACAAACACTGGCAATTACAGGGAGTAATTCACCAGCTTAAATGCTACCAGACCTCCCGCCCCAGCCCCTGATAGGAACAAGGAGTCTGACAGCAGCATGAGACACCAATAGCAGCCAGGGAGCCCTCCCCTGTACATAGACAGGAGCAAGCCTCAGGAGAATGCAACACCTGAAGGCTTAACCCCACGAGCACCAGAGAGGAGTCAGGAGAAGCATGAAGCCGGGTGTCTGCTTCCTGTCAGCATAGTATGATGTGTGTGAATCAGGTCAAAGGGATAGGTTGTCGGCTGGTTCTTCCAGCCGAATTCACACACAAGGAACGAACTCTAACAGTGTGTCTGTGCAGTAGTGGATTATATTAGGTCAGTTTCGGGTGGTATCTCGGGGCCCTGAGCTCCTGGTGGGCCCATGGTCACCCAAACTGACCTGTACTTTAAGGGTGTATTCTCTCCTGCCTACAATTCTGCTATGATGGCAAAAAAATTGCTGTTTTTTTAAATTAGGGTTAAATTAGGGTTTTATGACATTATTTATCCTGTACTATGAATACCCCACTTGTGCTGCCATAGTTACAGTAGGGAGGGAGAGATATCCTCCTAAATAGCAAGTACTCTGAGCCCCACACACTAGTCCTCTCCATTATGTGCATGTGCTCAGTAGTTCACGCTATTTATGAGCACTAGCTCCCTCTGCCCACTAGCTGCTGATTGACAGTTGTTTTATCTATACTGTGTACAGGCAGACAGCTGTCAATCAACAGCTAGAGGGCAAATGGAGTGGAGCAGCCCATTTTCTTGAACATGAGGAGAATGGCTAAACAGAGCGATGTAAGCAATACATTGTTACGTTCGGCATCTGTGTCACTACTTTATGCTGCCTTAATTTAAGGCTAGTGATAGATTTGTGCGCATGAGCCCTTATTAATTCTTCTATAAATGTACATGTTTATCATGTGTAGTTTGCATTATACTGGAAGATGGAGGAAAAGCACAATAAGAGTTGACGATCTATCAGCATTACAGGAGGGAAAACCACAAGCTGGCTACATAAGCTTACCCATAGAAAGTGAGGGATTGAGATGTTAGTGTAAGATATAAGCAGATGTACTTCTCTGCCAACCCTGTTTATAACAGTATCTGTCAATCTCATCTATCTTTTTATAGATCAAGCACCAAAATCGTTTAATTCCTTCTTAATCGATAACACCGTCAAGGTCATTTAATTTATTTCTATTATGAGCAAAGAAACCTCCTAAGACATAATCAAATTCCCCAGCTCATTATCATTTTGTAGATTTCTTAATCAGGGCCAAAATAATCAAATTACAACAAGGCATAATAAATATAATTGGATTCTGGATCCGAGGCAGATTAGAACAGGTTTGTCTTTGTAGTGGGTCCATTAAAGTCAACTCCACCAGGTGGTTTATGTACTGTATATTTTATTTGTTTTTAATAAGCAGATCTTTGTCCATAGTAGCAATGATACAAAAGTAGTAATGATAATAGAAAGAGAATGTAATTACATTGTCCTTGACCTACTTATTGTGTATTTGGAAGCAGAGGTATTTTAAGCCACAACACCTAGCATCTGTTCAGTACCATCTCCCATGACTCTACCTGAAAGGAAAATCTTGTGGCCAATATGTCATGGTCAAGTTTATTATGGTGGTTACCTTTCACTTAAAAATCCCTTTTATCTATTTCATCCTCTTCATGGGAAGTTTCATTATCATTACCGGCGACACTTCATTTATTCATTTACTCACTCACTCACTCATTCACTCACTCACTCACTCACTCACTCACATAGCACACGCTTTATAGAGGATTTTTTATCAGTTACTTTCTCCAATGGGTGGCACTAGGGAGAGTATAACCTTATGCTGATGTCTTCAAATGCAAAAAGAAGACAATGAGACAAGGATGTTTCACCAGGAAGACAGATTTGAGATGAGCAGTTTACTTATGTCTATTTGAGCTAAAATAGGTATTTTGGAACTCTGGTTGGGGGGGGGGGGGCTTAAGAAAATGACCATCATTTTTTTAAAGTTGTCTTTTCAAAATGGAGTCATTGCAGTTTTTGTGACAAAACCAGAAGTGGATCTAATAGGAAAGAGAAGTACAAGTCCTCCCTTTATATTTTCCATCCCATGGAAATCCATTTCTGGCTTTGGCACAAAAACTGCAATGGCTGTTTTCTATTTAACAACAAGAGCAACAATAAAAACAGCTATGTATAAAACCAGCTCACACTGCTCATTTATTAGGGGGATGAGCTGACTGCATCAACCGGGACCCCCAGGGCACCGGCCTGCCTTCATCAAAGTAAAGTAAATTAATAGGATAATCCTATTTATCAAACTGGTGTAAAGTAAAATTGGTCCAGTTGCCCCTAGCAACCAATCAGATTCCACCTTTAATTCTCCAAAGAATCTGTAAAGAATGAAATGTGGAATCTGATTGGTTGCTAGGGGTAACTGAGCCAGTTATACTTTACACCCCTTTGAAATCCCCCCCCATCTTTATTTCGTGTCCATGCCAAAACTTTTCAAACATAGCATATATTATCCACAACAGCTTAATGCCTCGCCAAAGTACAATGTGCAGCCCATGCCCCAAGAACAGGATTATCCAGACACACATCCCCTGAATGGTTTATTTTTGGTTTCTGCTGCCTAAAACCCTCAGCAGATGCGCGGCTGTATTTCTGCCACCTTTCAGTACAAAGGGTCAGGCAAATACTACACAGTTCATTGCGAAGAACAATAGGGTCCTTACAAGACTTTAGAACCCACACAAGATCCTCCAAGTGCCATAGCGCAGGTATATATATGTTGGGGCAGGGTAGTCAGTGGTTAACCTTCTATTACTGGCTTCCAATGGATATGACTCCCAAACCAGATAATGGTAAAAAATGCCAAAGCAGATTTATTAAAAAGTAGCGACGCGTTTCGGCACTCTAGTCCATCAGTGCCTTTCTCAAACCTAACTTTAGGCTTTGGCAGCTCAACGGTCGAATTACAGTATTTTACTTGATATGTTAAAAAAAATAAGAAAAAAATAAGCTGTGTGTCTATTCATTGGGGGCTTACTTTCTTTTCTCACATATTTTAAAGTGACTCTGTACCCACAATCTGACACCCCCAAACTACTTGTACCTTCGGATAGCTGCTTTTAATTCAAGATCTGTCCTGGGGTCCGTTTGGTAGGTGATGCAGTTATTGTCCTAAAAAACAACTTTTAAACTTGCAGCCCCATGCCCAACGGGCGTGGCTTAGAATATCTGTGCCCTAACTTTGCACCACCCCTCCGTCCCTTCTCCCCGCCCTGTTCATCATTAGGAATGCCACTGGAACATTTTCTCCTGTCTGAACATATCACAGATGCCTTAACAATCCAGCCCGTATGCCGGGCTGACACAGGTAGGGAATAGGAGATAATCTGCCTGGAGCATTCCTAATGATGAGGAGGGTGGGGAGGAGGGACAGGGAGGTTGTGCCAGCCTAATGCATACACAATCTAGGCCACGCCCATTGGGCACGGGGCTGCAAGTTTAAAAGTTGTTTTTTAGGACAATAACTGCATTACCTGCCAAACGAACTTCAGGACAGATCTTGAATTAAAAGCAGCTATCCGAAGGTACAAGTGGTTTGGTGGGGTCAGATTGTGGGTATAGAGTCGCTTTAAAGAAAAAAAGAAAGTACCGCTACCGTTACCACCCTCAACTGTGCGTGCTAGGCCCCTCCAGGTCTGAGAGCTTCCACTGCCATCTTGAGGTATCTGTCCTAGGTTCCTCAGGGTCGAAGAGAGTCAGAGTGCTGTTGCTGCCACATCCAGGTGTCTGTTCTAGAGCAATCTAGGACTAAGACATTTCCCCTAATGGGGCTGCCACTTTTGAATGTCTACTTGAGAAATGAGTTTTAGACTGCTTCAGTCATTTTTTATGATAGTTTTTCTCTCTTTTTTTTTTTTTTTAGTTTCAGTAATCGAGTATGGGTTTTAGTAACTACTATGATCTTATCTTGTTCCCTTAATCCTACATTATAGTTCCATCATGTAATCTGGCATTTATTTACTCACATTGTAGTATATACAGCACCTACAGTAGTTTATACAGAATTTGTGATGGACTTTAGTAAATACTCCAATAACTGAAGGAAAATGGTTCTAGTAGCAAGTAATAGCACTAGTGTTGAGCGAACTTGCCGGGTCAAATGAAGAGTGTTCTGATTTAGAGAACATTGCCGAACCTGAACAGTTCGGCAAGTTCACTCAACAGCATATTACCCAATCCCTTTTTCCTATTTCACCTGTTAGGCCAATAACTTCAAGAGTAACTTTTAAGGACGACACTGATCATGCAATTTATTAAGGAAAAGTTAGATTATAGATGTTATTGGTTATGTTATTTTAAAACTCAAGCCACAGTGTTTTTCATTTTGATGTATCACATCAAATCATGATGTTAAAAATATAGTCCTAAGATATTTACCCATTTTGTTACAGGACGATATAACAGCAAATATTCTTGCAAATAGAGTAACCAAGATCAATGTGGCTTTCCTTTAAAGGTAGAGTGGGATGTGGAGAGAACAGATGTAAAATCTGTAAATATGTGACCAAATGTACCATCAAGAGGTCATGTTCACATGATTCATTTATTTCTATTACTACACATATACCTTTAACACATTTACCTGGAGCCAGAGACTACTTAGTTTATATAGGCTATATTCCCCAGTTTCTCCTGAGCACTGGCAGCAAATTAACTTATTTTGTTATTGAGGTATATTGTGGATACACTGAAATATGTGATGGTAAATGTATGACTGTGCGATGCCCTGGCCCCTGGGGGCCACTTCCGCAGTGCTGGTGTTATGAGCGGGCAATGACCGGAGCAGCTGCAGGGGTTATACATGTCACGTTATAGGCCTGTGGGCATGTGATTCTTCGCTGCACCTAGTCAGGGCACCAGTTAGTAGACACCAATACCAGGGTTCAGTAACAGCGGTTTTATTATAGATGAGGTAACCAGTAGCAACAGTTCTGCCCGGATGCAACCGGGTATATAGCAGGCTTTGACAAATAAAGCAGGAGTGGTGCTGCATAGGCTGTGAGAATACGTGCCGGATGATGGGAGTAGGAGTATGAGAGAAATAGCGTTGCTGGGTGGATTAGCTTGAGAATAAAATTTGCTGTGAATCCTTGTAGCGATGAGGAGAGATAACGGAATGACACCCAGATGAGAGAGAAGACTCCGGACACTTGAGCAGGCAGATACAGCCGAAGACTGGAATACAGCAGAGCACTCGATCCACACTTCTAGTGGTGAAGTGGGAGCTGCAAAATGTCCAACTCCTCTGAGGCAGGAGGGAGACGACACACACCCTCCTTGCTTGGAAGCAGGGGGAAGACTAACTTGTTAGGAGGAAGTGGGAGGTCACATGGTTGCTCCTGGCCAGAGCTAGTCGGCCATTGGAGGAACCATGGTTACAGGGCACTGGCACGGTCACGTGATCAACAGCCTTGCATACCACTGTACAATGTAATAATACACAGGAATACATGAGAATACACATGAGAATGCACATTACCAGAGAACACTAGGGGAAAACCAGCAGCAGTTGCAGTGCAAACACTTACCAGAACAGGCATTGACACAGCAATAGAAATGGCCATAATAGGAGTAGTAGTCTGCATGTTCTGGGACACTGCATACCTCCCCAGCAAATTTGAGCCGACCTCTGCGAATCTAGAAGGCAGCAAACATGAATAGACTGGACAATCAAAAAACAGGAATGAATGATGAGAGTGAGTGTGATGAGGTGTGTGTTTCCCACGCCCAAGGCACAGGTGAGAAGAGAGAGAGAGAATGAGAAACCCTAGTGGCAGGACTTCACCTAGGGGTGCCTAACGTACTCTGGCGACCAGGTAGCTAGTGCGTGAACCATCTGACGTGTAAGCCAGGACAACTTAACTGCTGGCAGGTGACCCTCCATATTCCAGCCAGTTAGACAGTAGGTTTTCTGTTAAATGTGTTACCCTACTGGAAAAGAGAACTGTGAAGACCTGTGTACTACCTTGGCGTGTCTGAGTAGTGTCTTGGATACCTGGAAGAGAAAAGAACAACATAATAAAAGCAAACATACATGGGGAGCTCCCTTTCATACCACTCAATCACACACACAAGCACTCCACAGGCCAAACACACGAAAAGGTATCCAAGGTGTGATATGTATGGACAAGTGTGAGGGTTAGGTATGACTATGTGTGATAACTACTGTGTTGGGACAAGACAGAGGCGAACAAATACTGGAAACAAAAAGGAAGGGAAACACAACAGACAACAAATACGGCGAGGTCTTGAGGAGAACTGGCTCACATGAATCTGAATGAAACCTGAGAGAAATCTGAATGAAAATCTGAGAAAAATCTGCATACGAACTGGCTCAACTAAATCTTTCCAGCTATAGATATGATAATAATACACAATAATGAGACTGGATGAGAAAATACACTCCTACATAAACTGGACTTTCTCTGAGGTATATGTAAACTGACTTCTCTTACTCAGAGGAGGAGCTATCTGACTTTGACACTGGAAAAATATACTGTTTTACAAAAGAGGCACTCTACTCTGAGGCAATCTATGTAACCTTGTGCTTACTCAGAGGAGGAAATACAAAGACTTCGATAACACTGGAATGCCATAGTAGAAAAAAGTGCAATAATGAAGTAAGTGCAATAATACCCTGTGTGGAACACACAATCACAGAAAAGTGCATTAGGAAGGAATGGATTAAGTGTCTCTGTTAGGTAGAGTCTCTTTTAGGCAATTAGACATCGTCCATGTAAAAGGCTCTGGGACAGGCACTAGAGAACCTTTTGTTATTGTAAGTGTCCATCAGCTCATGGCTGGTTAGTACAGGGAACTTGGTCAGGAGGACCAGGCACGAGCCTTAAACGTTGCAGGAACTGGAACAAAACAGCTAGACAACAAAACAGTTTAAGGGCTCTGGTCTCTGTAGCAGATACTTAGCAGAAATGTCCTGGAGGACCCTGAGTAGGCTTCTTCTTTTTCTTCTTCCACGGATAGCGATAGTGTGAAGGGCCTGGAGCAGAAGCATCACTGGATGCCGTAGTGACTACAATGCTGGGCGTCACCGTGGTGATAGGAGAGATGACGGGGGCCACATGATAGGTGACGGTCGTGGTAGAAGAGGCAGCCTTAGCCACAGCAGTGGGGGCAGTAGAGGGGACTGCGGTAGTAGACGGGCCCGCTGTAGTGGAAGCTGCAGGAGTAGCGCTAGGCATAGCGGTGGCAGCTGTAGTGGCAGGCGACAGGGCAGCGAGGGCCTGCTGAATGTCCTTAATCAGCTGCATAATCTTAGGCTCCCGGCCGAACACCTATTGCAGTAAGGGCGGAGAATCACGCCCTGGAGGTTGCCACAGACCCGGGGATATGAAGGCCTTAGCAGAGTTCTCCCCTTTAGGGCCAGGGACTGAGGACAACAGAGTCAGTCCACTTACAATCTGTTCGCTGTCCGGTGATGAGGACCCTCCGGTACAAGAAGCGAGGTCAGGGGTGCTGGAGTGACTGGGTCCCGGAGAAATGCTGGTCTCAGGTATGGGCCCCTCATTCTGATCAGCAGAGGCCGGGATGAAGGCCCGGCGAAGACTTCCGTCGTCCGACGGGGCAGCGGCCCAGCTGGTGTCGCTGTAGGATGGGAGCGGTGCTAGCAGGCAGGCAGGATTGCTCTCCGGCAGCTCCGGCATCACTGGTGCTGCGGCTGCAGGCAAACGTTTCTCGGGGGCCGCCATCTTGTCACGCTCTGGCCGGAACTTGTAGCAGGAAGGGGAGGAGCGCCAGGCTGGAGGATCAGGTTCCAGAATCTGCCCAGCAACAGTGACGTCATCCTGCCCAGGCAGCCAATCAGGAGCAGTCAATGGAAAGTCTATGACGCCGGGCGATTCCCTCGCTTTGGCAGCATGGCTGTTAACCCCCTCCTCACCGGGGTATGGCGCAGCCAGAAATTGAAGAAGACGGCGGCCATCTTGTGTACTGTTTAGGGCCCGAAACACCTCAATCACCCCCATAGTAATCGGCAAAGTTTCTGGGGGGTAGCAGGACAGTTCTGGGGACACTGACAGTTGGCACAACACAGTCTGTATCCTGTTTGTGACGCCAAAAATGCAATGCCCTGGCCCCTGGGGGCCACTTCCACAGTGCTGGTGTTATGAGCGGGCAATGACCGGGGCAGCTGCAGGGGTTATACTTGTCACGGTATAGGCCTGAGGGCAGCACAGCTGTAGGGCCGGTCTGTGGAATCTGTGGGTGATGATGGGCATGCGATTCTTCGCTGCACCTAGTCAGGGCACCAGTTAGTAGACACCAATGCCAGGGTTCAGTAACAGCGGTTTTATTATAGATGAGGTAACCAGTAGCAACAGTTCTGCCCGGATGCAACCGGGTATATAGCAGGCTTTGACAAATAAAGCAGGAGTGGTGCTGCATAGGCTGTGAGAATATGTTCCGGATGATGGGAGTAGGAGTATGAGAGAAATAGCGTTGCTGGGTGGATTAGCTTGAGAATAATACTTGCTGTGAATCCTTGTAGCGATGAGGAGAGATAACGGAATGACACCCAGATGAGAGAGAAGACTCCGGACACTTGAGCAGGCAGATACAGCCGAAGACTGGAATACAGCGGAGCACTCGATCCACACTTCTAGTGGTGAAGTGGGAGCTGCAAAATGTCCAACTCCTCTGAGGCAGGAGGGAGACGACACACACCCTCCTTGCTTGGAATCAGGGGGAAGACTAACTTGTTAGGAGGAAGTGGGAGGTCACATGGTTGCTCCTGGCCAGAGCTAGTCGGCCATTGGAGGAACCATGGTTACAGGGCACTGGCACGGTCACGTGATCAACAGCCTTGCATATCACTGTACAATGTAATAATACACAGGAATACATGAGAATACACATGAGAATGCACATTACCAGAGAACACTAGGGGAAAACCAGCAGCAGTTGCAGTGCAAACACTTACCAGAACAGGCATTGACACAGCAATAGAAATGGCCATAATAGGAGTAGTAGTCTGCATGTTCTGGGACACTGCAACTGCATTTTCTATAGGCTAAATACAGTAAAGCAGACTACTAAACAGAGGACATGGCTGCTTTTTGCACAAGCATTAAAAAACAGAACTTCTGCTCAGCAAAGTCTGCTGTAATATTTAGAGTCTGTCTGGCATGTTCTCGTCCCGGTAAGCAAAGCTGGTGGCTGTTGCTACTACCGTACTGCACACATTGTATACCCCTATGGCTACTCCAGAGAACTTGTACCTCTGGATTTGGTGGTGCATTGGTTGGCATTGTTGCCTTGCAGCTCTGGAGTACAAGGGCTAAGAACAATACTGCTTGGACTTTATAGATTCTCTATGTTTTTCTTTAGTGTGTCAATCTGAAATAGGGAACTTAGACGGTGCTCTATATTGATGTGAGTGATGATCAACTGTGCAAATTAATCAACAAGATATAAAGGAGTAGAAAATAAATATTTTTAAACAAAGATTTACAAAGTGCGTAATATTCATAATAGAACTTGTGTAATTATGGTCACCATCTTATCTATGCAAAAACACTGGCCTTTCTGTAGCTATGGCACTTGTGCTATGTTAATAATATTGACACATTCAGCCACCCTGACAAGGGATGCACCAGCCAGGTGGCAACTCTAATTAGTGGCCTTATGGTGTATGGAGCATGAAACATTACTTTAAAGCAATGTCATTTATAAAGGTAGAGGTTTATCGATATTTATCACCTGCAGGTAAGACTACCTAGGTGCTGCAGCGAGTTGCTAGGCAACAGTTCCAGTATACGTCGCTGTTCACTTCTCCCATCCGTGCCAGATGTTAAATGACTGTACTGTAAATGAAAAGTGTTTGATGTCGACACTGATGCAGTCACAGCAAGCAAAAGAATGAGAGAATTACAAAAATGATAGAAAACCTTTAGATGTACAAAGGTGTGTATGTGACACAGCTACAAATGCTGGCACATGACAGCGGTTGCTGTATGTCACAGAGCTTCAGCTAAGCGCTGTGGGTAATTTCAGGGGAAAGGAAATATATTTTTCAATTAGATATATAGAATCAATAAGGTTGTATATTACATGGGGATGTGGCAAGGTGTTGCTTTCACCTGCTGAAATTTGGAGTTGTGATTATACAAAGTGTAAATATTGGGCACCAATACTGCACAATCTATATGTAAGATGATCTCTCCTCTGGGATCTTTCCCGCCTCATTCAAACACTCTATTATAACCCCACTGCTGAAAAAAATATTCTCTAGACCCATCTTGTGCAGCCAACTATCGACCTGTGTCCAATCTCCCCTTCATCTCCTAACTCCTAGAACGTCTTTTCTATTCTCGCCTTACTCGCTATCTCTCTGACAACTCTCTTCTTGACCCTCTACAGTCTGGCTTCTGATCCCTTCACTCTACTGAAACTGCTCTTACCAAGGTGTCAAACGACCTCCTGAAGGCCAAGTCACGAGGAAACTACTCCTTGCTGATTCTCCTGGATCTATCAGCAGCATTTGACACTGTGGACCACCAGCTCCTCCTCTCCATGCTCAGCTCTCTTGGCCTCAAGGACTCTGTTCTCTCTTGGTTCTTTTCCTACCTTTCTGATTGCTCTTTCAGCGTATCCTTCTCTGGCTCTACTTCCTGTCCTTTACCTCTTACTGTTGGGGTTCCCCAGTGGTCAGTCCTGGGTCCCATCCTCTTCTACCTCTATACAGCCCCCATCGGACAGACCATCAGCAGGTTTGGTTTTCAATACCATCTTTATGCTGATGACACCCAGCTATACACCTCCTCCCGTGACATCTCCCCTGCCTTCCTGCGCAATACTAGTGACTGTCTATTCGCTGTCTCTAACACTATGACCTCTCTATTTCTCAAACTTAATTTCTCTAAAACTGAACTTCTTGTATTTCCTCCCTCTAACAAACCTAAACCTGACATCTCTCTCTCAGTCTGTGGTACTAGCATAACTCCTGTGCATCAAGCTCGATGTCTGGGGGTTATGCTAGACTCTGATCTATCCTTCACTCCCTATATTCAAGCTCTTACAGGCTCCTGTCATCTTCATCTCCAAAACATCTCTAGAATCCGTCCATTCCTCACTACTGACACCGCTCAGACTCTGACTGTCGCCCTGATCCATTCCCGTCTTGACTACTGTAACTCCCTACTAATCGGTCTTCCTCTATCTAAGCTCTCCCCTCTCCAGTCTATCCTTAATGCAGCAGCCAGGCGCATCTTCCTCTCCAACCGCTATACCGACGTCTTCCTTCTGTGCCAGTCACTGCACTGGTTACCCATTAAATCCAGAATCCACTTCAAGCTCCTCACCCTCACCCATAAAGCTCTCCACAACTTTGCCCACCCATACATCTCCTCCCTCATCTCCACCTATCATCCTTCCCGTGCTCTATGCTCTGCAAATGATCTAATCTTAACATCTTCCATAATCAGAACCTCTCATTTCCGCCTCCAAGACTTCTCTCGTGCTGCACCAGTTCTCTGGAACGCCCTACCTAAAGACATCAGACTCATACCCAATATTCACAGTTTCAAGCGTGCCCTGAAGACTCATCTCTTCAGGCTCGCTTATAACGTTCCCTAAACTTGTTCCCCCTTCTGTTGTTTCCCTTGCTCTATATCTGACGGTTCCTGCACTTTTTATCTTTACTTGCAATCAGACATTGGCGTTGTTGTTGGCTCATCCTGTATTTCAAACTATGTACAATGGCTGGACCATGGACAAATGAAGCACTTATGCCTGGTTTTAACCCAAGCTGTTAAGGGCGGGTTCACACTACGGAATTCTCGCGGACAGTGTCCGCGGAATTCCGTCAGCTGTCCGCCCGCACGGGCACGCGCTTTTCCGCCGGATCCATAGACACCATTCTATGGGCCGGCGTGTTCCGCGATCCGCTAAAAGAAGTGACATGACACTTCTTTCAGCGTATAGCGGAATACGCCGGCCCATAGAATGGTGTCTATGGGGGCGGCGGAAAGGCTCCCAGATGTGCGGGCGGACAGCTGACGGAATTCCGCGGACATTGTCCGCGAGAATTCCGTAGTGTGAACCCGCCCTTAGTCTGTAAGCTCCAACGAGCAGGTCTCGTTTATACTTTGTATTTTTTTTATGTTATTTTTATTTATTCTAATTATTTAACTGTGTATTATGTACCTCTGTATTGTATGCATAGAAAAAGCGCTGCGGAATCTGTTGGCGCTATACAAATACATTTATTATTATTATTATTATTATTATTATTATCTACTACAGGGCTAGGGTTCCTAAAATGTTCATGCACCTGAGTGTGCTTGCATAAAAAGCAACTCCCCTCTCCCCCAAAAGTTGCCAGCAAATATGCACTCATTGACAAAAATAGTAACACATCGGCCGATTATCGTTATATTGCTAGAAAAGCTTCTGTGAATGATAATCGATCAGCTGAGGATGGGTAAAATGTTGATCGGGTCTTTAGAGCATACTTTCATATTTATTGACATCATCCTGTCAGTGGAAAGATCACAAGCAGCAGTCTATACTTACACCTGCGCTGCTTGTAATCCAGCACATCTCCTCCTGAATCTGTTGGCAATTGTGCCACAGTTGGCCAAACAAAACCACTATGCCTCCATGCCCAACCCTATCTCATGTTGTAAAAAGACTAGAATGGGCCCAACAGGGTACTAGAGCTTTATTTCAATGTATAGTGTTCCCTAATAAATGTATGCTTTCACGCTAATATTGCAATCACTTAAATATGTCTTCATTACATTCACAGATAGGATTGTTCCTAATTTATTACAAGTGCTATAAATAAAAAACTGTGGTGTCTTGACCTTTAAAAGCCAGGTACGGTTCACATTGCACTTTCAGAACTTATACGTACTCAGCAACGCTAAGCTTATATGTGTGCAGGGGCACCAGACCAGACTGCAATTGTGCTCATCTCCTCTGAGAAGCTAAGAAAATGCAGTCGGCTTCAAACATAGCCAGCTCACCACACCAAACATTCCTCCATATGCCATTGGAGAAGAAAGAGAGGCACAGGTGGCCACTGTAAAGTCATCTAAAAAAAACAGCATGTGGCACTGTGCTAACATTATCCCTGGAATATCTTGTGACATAAACATATTATAATGAGTGTAACTTCAAATTATTTTTATTGTTTTATATATATTCATATTTATATATATATTCTTTGTTGGGCAACCACTTTACCATTCAGGCAAAGCTTTGAAATGACAATTTAACAGTCCTGTGCTATACCCCTCCCTCCACTGGCAAGCAGGAAAACTAGAAAGGACATTTAGTAAGCCAATAGTTTTTTTTCTCTATCCATTAAATTCACTTTTAGGCAGGGTTCACACAGTGTATGACAGTGGCCGTTCTGTGACACGGCCGTGTCACAGAACAGCCGCTGACTGTGAAGCTTTCGCCTGTCGGTACGGCAGTACCGGACGGATAAACTTTACTTCTTTGATTTGGAATGCGGGCACATTTGGGTGTGCTTGCATTCCAAATCACCATAGTAGACGATGTAAAGTGGGGCGGGAGCCACTTTGTGCAGCCATTATTCAATGAATAGCAGCCACACAAAACTGACATGTCCGTTTTCTATGTAGCCACATGGAATCTTGGCCGGAGTGTATATAAAGTTTATACACAATGTTATTTTAATGTTCACTAAATAGCGGCCAGTGTTGCAACGGACGTTGTTTATTGAAAATTTATGTTGTGTGAACTTAGCCCTAATGTATTAAAATATCTGAAACTCATTGCATTTACCATGGTCATAGAAATTCCAACTGTATTATGTATGGAAATAATGTGCAGTATCAATAGCAGCACTAAAATTTTTGTAAGTGATTTACGGGAAAAAAAAGTTCAGATTTCCCAGAAAAATAGAGAGAACTAGAGTAAACGCTAAATAAATGATTGAATCAGAAGAGGGTTTCTCAGGTATTCACCTTTCCTGGCATTTCTCTGATTTTCTGCAGAAATGCTCTGTAAGAATGTTCTTTATTATTGAAATGAACAAGAACACTTGAAATGTAAACTGCTCAGACCTTGCAGTACTTTGGCCTTGGTGTGTAATTTAACTGGAAATCAATAGGACCCCTGAGAACTGCTTTAGCTACAGAATGTGGCATAATTGTAAGTGCACATGCCTCAGATAATAACATTTCAGAGCACATTAGTGACATGTGCAATAGACATGATGTCCTTTTACCCAAATAAATGTTATTTTTTGCATAATACTTATGGCACATCATGTTCTGTATTGAGTGAATGAGTAAGTAGATCATTAGCAGAGAGTAGACAAGCTTTCCTCCTGCCAAAAAAAAGGTATCAAAATGCAATGCCCTGACCCGTGGAGGCCACTCCGCAGTGCAGGTGTTACTAGCAGGCAGGAACCGGGGCAGCTGCAGGGTATAAAGTTGTCACGGTAATGGCATGAAGGGGGCACAGCTGGGGACCGGTCTGCAGTACTATGCAGGATACTGGGCATGCGATTCTTCGCTGTACCTAGTCGGGGCACCAGATAAGGGACACCAATGCCAGGGTTTAGTAACAGCGGTGGTTACAAGTTTATTGTAACTGAGGTAACTGGTAGCAACAGTTTCTTCCGGATGCAACCGGGTATATAGCAGGTTTGAACAGACAGAGCAAAGGTGGTGCTGCATAGGCTGAAGTGAAGCGTGCCGGATGATGGGAGTAGTAGTGATAGAGGAATAGAGAGGCTGGGTGGATTATAGTACTTGCGGTGAATATCTTAAGTTGATGAGGAGATAGAGAACAGGAACGACACCCAGATGAGAGGATACTCCAGGCACTTGAGCAGGCGGACAGCCAGGAACTGCTACAGCAGAGCACCGAGTCCACTCCTCTGAAGGTGAAGAGGGAGACACACACACTTGACCTCCTTGCTTGGGAGCAGGAGCCGTAACTGCACAGCAAGGGGAAGTCACATGGTACCCCTGGCCAAAGCTCGACGGCTATTGGAGGAACCATGGTTACAGGGCACGGTCACATGATCACCAGCCTTTGCATACCACTGCACATAGTTATGCACACAAGATATACACATGAACCTGAGAGTAATAGGGACTACACAGTAAACAGTTGCAGTGAATATAGTTTCCAGGACAGGCATGGCTATAGTAATAAAAGTAAACTTAAAGTGAGAAACAGACAGCCTGTTCTGGGACACTGCATGCCTCCTTAGCAAGTTTGAGCCGACCTCGGCGAATCTGGAGGGGTACATGAATGGACTGGACAATTAGACAACAGGAATGTATGGTGACTGTGAGTGTTGAAGTGTGTGTTTCCAACGCTCAAGGCACAGGTGACAAAGTGACGAGAGAGAAAACCCTGGTGGCAGGACTTCACCTAGGGGTGCCTAACGTACTCTGGTTACAGGTAGTTAGTGCGTGAATCATCTGACATGTAAGCCAGGACAACTTAACTGCTGGCGGGTGACCCTCAATATTCCAGCCAGTTAGACAGTAGGTTTTCAGTGAAATGTGTTACCCTACTGGAGAAAGAACTGTGAAGACCTGTGTATTACCTTGGGTGTTTGTGTAAAGTGTCCTGGACACCTGAAAGAGAAAGAAGAAAATAATAAAAGCAAACATACATCTAGGTACCCTCATACACACCACTCAATCATACCACACAAGCACTCCGAACACACGAAAAGGTATCCAGGGTGCAATGGGTATGGACAAGTGTAAATGTTGGGTATGACTAGTAATAACTACTATGTTGGGACAAGACGGAGGTGAACAAACACTGGAGACACAAGGAAGGGAAACACAAAAGACAACAAATACTGCGAGGTCTTGAGGTGAACTGGCTCAAATAGATCTGAAGAAAACTGGCTAAAATAATCTTCCCAGTTGTAGATATAATAATGCTGTAATGGAAAACACAAGACTTGTTAAGAAAATACACTCCTACAAAACTATACTTTCTCTGAGATATGTATAAATTGACCTCTCACTCAGAGGAGGAGCTATCTGACTCTGATACCACAAAAATATATACTGTTTTTTCAAAAGAGGCACTCTACTCTGAGGCTATCTCAATCACCTTTTGCTTACTCAGAGGAGGAAATACACAAATACCCTTGATACTACTGAAATATGATACTTGATATAAGTGCAACACTGAAATAAGTGCAATGATATCCTGTTGATATCCCATAATCAGGCAAAAGTGCTTTAGGAAGAAATGGGTTAAGTGTCTCTGTTAGGTAGAGTCTCTTTTAGGCAATAAGACCATTGTCCATGTAAAAGGCTCTGGGACAGGCACTGGAAAACTGTTTAGTAATGTTAGTGTCCATCAGCACATAGCTGGTTAATACAAGAAGCTTGGTCAGGAGGACCAGGTACAGTTCTTGAACGTTGCAGGAACTTTTTAATCGCACAGAAAACAAAACAGGAACAAACAAACAGTTTGACCCTCTAAAGGCTCTGATCTCTGTAGCGGACTATTGTGAAGAGGCAGGAGGAACCTCATTAGGCCCCTTCTCCTTCTTCTGCTTTTTCTTCTCCCATGGATAATAGAAGCGTGGGGACACTGGAGCAGAGTCATCCGCAGACGCGGTGGTGACCACAATGCTAGGGGTCACTGTGGTGATGGGAGAGATGATTGGCGCCACATGGTAGGTGACCGTAGTGGTGGAACAAGCGACTTTAGCCACAGCAGCAGGAGCAGTAGAGGAGGCTGCGGTGGTAGCTGAACCTGGAGCCAGGGAAGCAGCAGTGATAGAACCCAGAGGCTTAAAATCCTGCCAATCTTCATCCCAGTTCTCTGAGGGGGTTGGTAGAAAGGGCCGCTGTATCGGGTTCTTAGGCCGGGTAACTGCTGCAGCCCATGGACCCTTTGGTATCCCACCAGGGTATACTCGATAATTTCTCCAGGGACAAGGTTAATGAGATAAGCGGGTTGGTAGTCCCGCATTACAGCTCGTCTGTTCACCAGCACCAGTAACCTGGTGTACGAATCCATGACCAGGCCGTACCCCCGTCGCTTGTCAAATTTGGTCACGGTTCCTCTCCTCCTTTCCAGAGGGGCTGCGCCTGGCTTGGGTCGCTCTAGCTTCCAGATGAAGAGCCGCTCGGACGCGGCATTAGACTCTAGGTATGGGGTGTAGGGGTGACCCCAGAGTGGGACATAATCTGGATAGGGCACTGCAGGAGGCGGTTCTGGCGCTAGGCTGGTTTTGGCAGGGGGTACCTTGCTGGCACTGGGAGCTGTGGTGGTCTGCCAGGCAGAAGTAGAGGCCGCAGGTACCATAGTAGCCATGGTGGGAGCAGTTTTAGTGGCAGGCGGCAAGAGGGCGAGGGCCCGCTGGATGTCATCCACGATCTGCATCACCTTGGGCTCCTATCCGAATACCCATTGTGGCAGCAGCGGGAAGTCGCGCCCAGGAGGCCACCATAGGCCCGGAGAGATAGGGCCTTTAAGGACAGTCTTACCCCCGGGATCAGGATCTGGAGGTACCGGTGAGGACTCGTCCAGGATCCGGTCGTCCTCGGAGGAGAGGGACGGTCCGGTGGAGAAGATGTACTTGGAGGAGCCGGAGTGATCGGGGCTCGAAGGGCCGCTGAGGCTGGAAGAGGTCTCCTCACCTATGCCAGGGGAACTTGGCGTGGAGGCCCGACTTGAATCCCCGTCTTCGGACCGGACGGATCCCCAGCTGCTGTCACTATCTGAGGGCAGCGGGGCTAGCAAGCAGGCTGGATCAGGTTCTGGCAGAACCGCGGGAAGCTCCAGTAGAGGAAGTACAGCAACAGCAGGGTTACACTCCTCACAGGACGCCATCTTGTTGCGCACTGGCGTGGTCTTGAGGACCTGAGAGGAGGCGGAGCGCAGGGGTTGAAGTTCCGGCCCTGTAGTCTGCCCGGCAACAATGACGTCATCTAGCAGAGGCAACCAGGAGCAGTCAATGCAAAGTCTATAGCACCAGGCGATTCCCTCGCTTTGACCTCTCCGGGGTATGGCGAAGCTAAAAATTGAAGAAGACAGCGGCCATTTTGTGCACAGTCTGAGACCCGGAGCACTTCAATTACACCCATGATAGTCGGGCAAAGTCTCTTTGGGGGATGACTAGCTTGAAGACAGTAGAATGATAGACACCGCGTGGTGTATCCTGTTTGTGACGCCAAAAATGCGATGCCCTAACCCGTGGGGGCCACTCCGCAATGCAGGTGTTACTAGCAGGCAGGAACCGGGGCAGCTGCAGGGTATAGAGTTTTCACGGTAATGGCACGAGGGTGGCACAGCTGTGGACCGGTGTAACGCCTGGAGTAGTGGATCCACTGGACCGGCACCAGCGATGGCACAAACCTCACCAGGGAGCGGAGTCTAAGGGGCCGCTGGTTTTCACCAGAGCCCGCCGCAAAGCGGGATGGACTTGCTGCGGCAAACGACCCCCAGGTCGCTACCCCTGGCTTGGTTGCTGGTGACGGCAGGCGAGGCGTGGCAGGAGTAGGTACTGACAGTGGCGTGTAGGCGTACCGCAGGTGACAGGCTGAACACAGGAACAGCAGTGAGACGGGAAGCAGGAACCAGGGACTAGGAGTAGGGACTGGGTAGCGGGCAGGAAACAGGAACAAGGACTAGGGACCAGGTAGCGGACAGGTATCAGGAACAACAGGGAGCTGGGCCAAACGCTATGGGAAGCATGTAGAGGCTCCAACACAGGGGACAGGGCATGCTGGGATTTATAGGGAGTGATTGGGTGCAACTACCAATTAGGGACGGACTGGCCCTTTAAATCTGAGACAGCCGGCGCGCGCGCGCCCTAGGAGGCGGGGACGCGCGCGCCGGCCGGCACAGACGGAAGGCGGAGCGGGACGAGGTGAGGCGCCCCCCGGGGCCGAACAGACTGCAGCGCCGGGTCCCTGCACCAGGACCCCGGCAGCTGCCTGAGCTGGATGGCGGTCGCGGCGGCGACCCGGAGCACGGGACGCCGCCGCGGCCATGACAACCGGTCTGCAGTACTATGCGGGATACAGGGCATGCGATTCTTCACTGTACCTAGTCGGGGCACCAGATAAGGGACACCAATGCCAGGGTTCAGTAACAGCGGTGGTTACAAGTTTATTGTAACTGAGGTAACTGGTAGCAACAGTTTCTTCCGGATGCAACCGGGTATATAGCAGGTTTGAACAGACAGAGCAAAGGTGGTGCTGCATAGGCTGAGGTGAAGCGTGCCGGATGATGGGAGTAGTAGTGATAGAGGAATAGAGAGACTGGGTGGATTAGAGTCTTTGCGGTGAATATCTTGAGTTGATGAGGAGATAGAGAACAGGAATGACACCCAGATGAGAGGATACTCCAGGCACTTGAGCAGGCGGACAGCCAGGAACTGCTACAGCAGAGCACCAAGTCCACTCCTCTGAAGGTAAAGAGGGACACACACACACAACCTCCTTGCTTGGGAGCAGGGGCCGGTACTGCGCAGCAAGGGGAAGTCACGGTCACGTGATCACCAGCCTTTGCATACCACTGCACATAGTTATGCACACAAGATATACACATGAACCTGAGAGTAACAGGGACTACACAGTAAACAGTTGCAGTGCATATACACTCACCGGCCACTTTATTAGGTACACCTGTCCAACTGCACGTTACCACTTAATTTCTAATCAGCCAATCACATCGCGGCAACTCAGCGCATTTAGGCATGTAGACATGGTCAAGACAATCTCCTGCAGTTCAAACCGAGCATCAGTATGGGGAAGAAAGGTGATTTGAGTGCCTTTGAACGTGGCATGGTTGTTGGTGCCAGAAGGGCTGGTCTGAGTATTTCAGAAACTGCTGATCTACTGGGATTTTCACGCACAACCATCTCTAGGGTTTACAGAGAATGGTCCAAAAAAGAAAAAACATCCAGTGAGCGGCAGTTCTGTGGGCGGAAATGCCTTGTTGATGCCAGAGGTCAGAGGAGAATGGGCAGACTGGTTCGAGCTGATAGAAAGGCAACATTGACTCAAATAGCCAACCGTTACAACCAAGGTAGGCAGAAGAGCATCTCGAACTTTGAGGCAGATGGGCTACAGCAGCAGAAGACCACACCGGGTGCCACTCCTTTCAGCTAAGAACAGGAAACTGAGGCTACAATTTGCACAAGCTCATCGAAATTGGACAGTAGAAGATTGGAAAAACGTTGCCTGGTCTGATGAGTCTCGATTTCTGCTTGAACATGACAATGAGTTCACTGTACTCAAATGGCCTCCACAGTCACCAGATCTCAATCCAATAGAGCATCTTTGGGATGTGGTGGAACGGGAGATTCGCATCATGGATGTGCAGCCGACAAATCTGCAGCAACTGTGTGATGCCATCATATCAATATGGACCAAAATTTCTAAGGAATGCTTCCAGCACCTTGTTGAATCTATGCCACGAAGAATTGAGGCAGTTCTGAAGGCAAAAGGGGGTTCAACCCGTTACTAGCATGGTGTACCTAATAAAGTGGCCGGTGAGTGTAGTTTCCAGAACAGGCATGGCTATAGTAATAAAAGTAAACTTAAAGTGAGAAACTGCTGTAATGTAAGTGGTTCATCTTTGTGAATTCTAGGACCTAAGGTTTTCAACAAAAAATATCAAGAATACTAAGCTGCTTCCACCAGCTTGTTGTCTTCCAAGGGGGCATCCTGGTGAAACCCAGGTAAGATGTACATGCCTCCAACAATCCACATAATGTAAAAGAAAACCTGATTCATCACACCAGGCCACCTAGTTCTGATGCTCATGTGCATATTATAGGCGCTTTTAGGGGTCAGCAATGACACTCTGATCAGTTTTGGCTAGACAAGCCAATTTCCAGCAATACTTATGCTGCGTTTACACGGAACGATTATCGTGCGAATTCGCAAACGATTAAGCGACGAGAGATTAATCGTTCACTTTGATCTTTCAACAAGTTCTCAAATCATCGTTGATCGTTCGCAAAAAATTTGCAGACCGTTCCGTGTAAACAGTCGTTCACGGATTTACCCTATGTGTGAGATGGGCTTAAGCGATCGCAAAACAAATTTTCCATACGATATATCGTACCATCTAAACGCTGATCATTATGAACAACACATTGTTACTTCGACATAGTTATTCGTACGATCGGGCGAATTATTGTTCCGTGTAAAGATAGCATTAGGCTCCCTCAACTAGCCTATAATTGCTCCATGTAGAACACCAGCCATCAGCAGATTAGTGGGAAAAAGCCAGATTTTCAACTGACTGGATCTTTTGACCGTTGATAAAAAAAATATTTCTGTGTGTAGGAGATGTGTGACCAATAACAATGAATGTTAATGGCCACACAAGTGATTTTTTATATATTTTTTTTTTATATGTTGTTTAAGTGATGCAGGGATCCTTTGTGTTTCCCACTGCAAACAATTACTGATCTCGCTGATCAGAACTTTGTGTCTGTACAAAGCCCTAACTTAGTGTCTCCTTTCCTTTGTAGATTGTAAGGGTGCCTTTACACAGAGAGATTTATCTGACAGGTTTTTGAAGCCAAAGCCAGGAATAGATTTGAAAAGAGGAGAAATCTCAGTCTTTCCTTTATGACCTATTCCCTGTATATAGTCTGTTCCTGGCTTTGGCTTCAAACATCTATCAGATAAATCTCTCTGTGTAAACGCACCATTAGCTTTCACAGCCTGACTTTTCTTTTCCTTTGTACCAGTCTGAAATGTATTCATGTTCATGTTATAATATATATTTTAGACAACTTTACCATACGTACAGCACTCCAGAATAAATGGCCACCTCTAAAATAAAAAAGTAAATAAATAAAAATATGAAAATGAATAACTCTTTGTAAAGGTGAACCGACTCTTTCAATAGAAACCATGCTAATGGCGGCATCAAACATATGAGAGCTTTCCTTGTAGAACCTTTTACACTTGTACGAGACACTAATGTTTCTGAAGAGCTTCCTCAGTACTAACCCAATTATCACAGGACTGCTTTTCATTTATTCTAATTACAGGAAAACTCGTTCCTGTTCTTGAGGAAACCTGACCGAGCATTCTTCTGCTTGTGGGGACATACAAATAATATGGAAATATTTCCTCACAGCCCTTCACATTTATTCTTTGAAAGCGAAACTCTACGTTATATGAATTATTCACAAACAGCCAAAGATAAATGTTTCAACTTCCACATGTAAATGAAAAAAGGCACCCTGGAGCCTTCAGCCCTTTTTTTAATAGTCTGTTTCACATTGAATGTTTCCTTTGGGGTTATTTCTTTTATAAACGAGCAATCACTAACAGCATATGTAAATGATGCCGCTTACATAAAAGCTAAATGAAAAGATTATTTTACCATGTATTCATTTAAAATTGTGCATTATTTATTTGCATGCATCAGATCATCAAAATTTAAATAAACAATAAAACAAGCAATTTACATTCATAAGATAATGTTATTCTTCACTAACCAATAAGAAAAATATGGAAATACATTAAAATTCAGAGGAGACAAAATCTTGAATTACAATACAATAAATCATTTGCCCAGATGTTCAGCTTCACAATTATGGAGGACAAATTGAGGGGTCATTCTCAATGTACTCAGTGTACTCGACTGACTTTGAGGCTATGTTCACACACAATGTATGTGACCGTATTTTTTACTACAAAATGTGTCCGTGTTTTGGTATTAGTTTACTGTGTCTAAACATAGCCTGAGAGTCACTGCACATGAACAGCTACTTCTCAACCTGGGCTCTGCTCTTCTCACTGTGGGATGGTAGTCAATATCCCAAGAAAGTTTATACTTTCAGGCTATGTTAACACATAGTAAAATAATACTTACATACTTACTTACTGTATATACATCCCTAAAATACGGCTATATTTATAATAAATATTGCGTTCCATTGAAGTCATTGGGAAATTGGCCAGCAGTGCACACACAGTATAGAATAAAGGCCATTATTAGTTACAACCATTTAAATAATGAACATGCTCATTATTTGCCATCTGCTTTTGCACAATATGGACGTTTTTATTTCTTAACTTTTTTATTTTCTTGTTTTATTTTCACTCATAATTACCACCATATTTCGTTTTTTTTTAACTGTATGTAAACAGCGCCTCATACTACTGTACTATACTACTTTTATGGGGGGAAAAAAACATGTGAAATTACATGGTCAATAACAATGATAATTTCTTTCACGCTTTTTCCATATCTACTCAACAAATTGTAAGTTCTACAATATTGAAAATTAATTTATTACAATTATGTTTAATTCATACTTTTGTTTTATTTATTTTTATAGATCAATTTGACTGGCACAGCAATGACCATTTTAGGTTTAGTAAAGCCAGCAAGGGCGTCAAGGCATAAAAAAATATTTTAAATTATTGGTTAAAATTTTCATAAAAAGGTAAAAAATAAAACCAAAATGCATTTTAACCGCTTCATGGCCAAAGATCATTAATGCACAGATATCTAAGTCACGTTGAACCAGTGTTCCTCCTCACCTTTGAAAAGCCATAGCGCTTTTAATTTTCTACCTTCAGGGCTGGTTGGAGGCAAATTTTTTGCACCATGGTCTATAGTTTTTATTGGTATATCGGTATAAAATTGAAATTTCTGCAACTGAAAATGTTTTTATTTTTTTCTGCAGCACCTTGTTATATGTTTAGGAAATCAGCAGAACAAATGGTGCGTTTACACAGAGAGATTTATCTGAAAGATCTTTGAAAACAGAGACAGGACTTGACTATAAACAGAGATTAGGTCATAAAGGTCTTTTCAAATCCGTTCCTGGCTTTGGCTTCATAAATCTGTCAGATAAATCTCTCTGTGTAAACGCACCATAAGGGTATGTGTACATTGAGGAATCTGCACAGGCAGATTTCACCGTCCACCTGAGAAATGAACCGGTTAATTTTTCGGGGGACGCCGTAATCTGCCTGCGCATAGAATGGAGTCTATGGCACAGGCGAAGATGCGTGGGGCAGCGAGTGGGGGTGAGCTGCGGAATCTGCGGCGAGTGATCTGCCCGCATTCCGTAGGGTGCACGTACCCTTATAGCCCTATTCCACGGAACGATTATTGTTCATAAACTCGCTCCAACGACCGCTCGTTAACGATCACTAAACGATTTTTTTTTTAGCGAACGATAACACATAACGTGAACGATATATGTAGTGTAACGATTATTTTGCGGTTCTTACATGGTCGTTTAAAACGTTCGTTTTACGAACGACTGAAAGATTTCTAATTTTACGAACTGATTAGCAAATTATCTTTCAAAGACCAACAACTTTTTTTCGACATGCTGAAAAACAATTTTGAATGACAGTATAACGATTTCGCCTTTGTCGTTCGCTCGTTTACACCAATTGCACAAAGCGATTATCGTTAACGAGCGGTCGTTGGAGCGAGTTTATGAACGATAACACTGGTCAACGGCCAAAAAGGTTCCGTCATGAAAACAGTTGATCTTAACTAATTTTGGGGTGCTGAAATTGAAAATGATGTTAAAATTTTGAAATTGGCTCTAATTTTCAAGATATAGACATACTTTCTATATTTCTCACAGCCTGTGATACAATACTGGGAAAAGTTTGCATCATCAGTATTGCATCATCCTAGAATGACCAATATGGAAAAAAGGTATCAGGGTAAGGCTAGGTTCACACTGCGTTTTTGAAATCCGTTTTTTTTGCAAAAGACAGATGAAAAAAACGTATGCATTTGTGTGCATCCGTTCTTCCATTGGCAGTGTGAACCTAGCCTCAATGGAACCCATCAATGCTTGCAGATTACTGTTGGACAGTTATCAGAGACAATCCCATGTATGAATACAAAAGACATGTGTAAATGCACTGAGTAGCCATTGAATAAGGACCTACATTCCAGAGTGCTATAAACATAATTAAAAAATTCTTGGATATGCCTGTAAATTGTAGTTGATTTCAGATAGAACTAAGTTTCCTATGAATATATTTCAAAAGTTTATGAACAGTAAACTTGCTTCCTTATGATTGAAGAAGTAATAAATCTGTAGGCTAATTTACTGTATTCTATACAATTCACATAACGGTAAAATAAAAACTCTTCGATATCATAGAAACTAGAGCCAATTAACATTTTTCCTTGTGATATTTGAATTCAGCACATAAAAATCATTAAGAAATGGCTAATTTTATTTCGGAACCAAACAACTTTTGAAAATTTGTTGGCCAGTGTAATCGTTCCGTGGAATAGGGCTATTAGTCTACTGAAAACTAGTGATAATAAAATGAAAGAAATCATAGCGTTGCCTAATATAGTACAGAATGGGTCCCAGCCACACAGAGGTTAAAAACATATGTAGCATTCACAGTATATGGATTAATACAGCTCTCATTGAAATAGTTTATCCAGCAGTAAAGAAAAAAATTAATGGGTGTCAGGCTGGCTTAAAAATGAATCAAGAGTTCCTATGTATCAGTTGTACCCTCTGCACTTTTCTTGGAACAGTTTTCTACTTGCACCATATTGACATCAATCGAATAAAAAGGTCTAAGGCCCCAGAGGTCCCATAAACTTCTTGCTTAATTTAAAGATCCATAAAATACAGCCTGTATATTATGGATCTTTAAATAAAAAAGCGTTTTTACAGGACCTTTGGTGCCTTAGACCTTTCAATTTATTAAAAATAATAAATCAGGGGGCGCAGTCACTGCTAATCAGTGCTTTCTGGTCCACATCACAAAATGTCTGCTTAGCTAACCAATACTGACCAGCACCCTGGGAATGTCAGCTGCAGGAGATCAAAAAATGAGAATCCCTTACCCCAGCATTGAAAAAGTATTTTAGTGCTGTACTTTAGCCCCTTGGCAACATGTGACATACGTGTATGACATGGCTGCCTGGGCTTTAAAGAGAACAATTCACAGCACTTCCAGCACTGGAACGCAAGGGACGACACCAAGATGGCCGTCTTGGCAGTCTTTATGTTTATAAATAGAATTAGGGTCAGGTAAACTTTTATAATAGGGGCAGCTTGTTTTACATGATAGGTTCTCTTTAAGGACATTTGCTATATATGTAAGTTACAATAGTCCTGTACATGTAGTGTGGTCATGAGCTGATCTTGCTTCATAGATGTGAAATGACAGACATCAACGATCACACTGTTGGTCATTTAAGTCCTTAAATCAGGGGTGGGGAACCTGGAGCAGAAGAAAGGTGAGTGGGTTGTTTATTTTTTTTACTCGGTACAGGCACTGGGAGTTAACATCAGCTACCAGGGGCATCACTGAGGGTTAACATTAGCTACCAGGGGGCATCACTGAGGGTTACATTAGCTACCAGGGGTATCACTGAGGGTTAACATCAGCTACCAGGGGCATCACTGAGGGTTAACATCAGCTACCAGGGGCATCACTGAGGATTAATATTAGCTACCAAGGGTATCGCTGAGGGTTAACATTAGCTACCCGGGGCATCGCTGAGGATTAATATTAGCTACTAGGGGCATCGCTGAGGGTAAACATCAGCTACCAGGGGCATCACTGAGGAGTAATATTAGCTACCAGGGGCATTGCTGAGGGTTAACATTAGCTACCCGGGGCATCACTGAGGGTTAAAATCAGCTACGAGGGGCATCACTGAGGGTTAACATCAGCTACCAGGGGCATCACTGGGGGTTAACATCAGCTACAAGGGGCATCGCTGGGAGTTAATAAGGACTACCAGGGGCATCACTGGGGGTTAACATCAGCTACAAGGGGCATCGCTGGGAGTTAATAAGGACTACCAGGGGCATCACCGGGGGTTAACTTCAGCTACCAGGGGCATCACTGAGGGTTAATATTAGCTACTAGGGGTATCACTGGGGGTTAACATTAGCTACTAGAGGCATCACTGAGGGTTAACATCAGCTACCAGGGGCATCGCTGGGAGTTAATATGGACTACCAGGGGCATCACTGGGGGTTAACTCTGGCTACCGGCATCACTAAGGATTCATGTCAGGTACGAGAGGCATCACAGAGGGTTAACTACAATAGCACTGGCATTAGGGGAACAATAATTTGCCTTGCCCCAGGTGCTGCCAACCCATGCTACTAACTGCCGCGCACAGTGTGCGACCCTCAAATGATTTTATTAATGCCCGACTCACGCTCGACAGGGAAAAGGTTCCCAACCCCTGCCTTAAATGCTAAGATCAATAGTGATTGTAGAATTTAAGAAGCTCAGTGAGAGGTGACATGCAGGGCGATGCTCTGACAGCAGCCCTGTGACTGCAGGGTGGCAATTGGTTTCCATGGCAAGTACATGGCAAGTATCAGTACATTGGCCAAGTTACTCATTGGCCAATGTACTGATAAAGCCTGCTTCAAGCAGACTCTATGGAAGGCCCTGCGTGGCCCTACAAAAACATGGCCACTTTCTTCAGGAAACAGCACCACTCTTGTCTCCAGTTTCGGTGCAGGTTTTGCAACTTAGTTCCATTGAAGTGAATGGAGCTTAAAGGAGTTATCCAGCGCTACAAAAACATGGCCACTTTTCCTCCTCTCGTCTCCAGTTTAGGTGTGGTTTGCAATTAAGCTCCATTTACTTCAATGGAACTAAGTTTGAAACCATACCCAATCTGGAGACAAGAGAGGGGGAAAAGTAGCCATGTTTCTGTAGCACTGGATAACCCCTTTGATTGCAAACTACACCTGAACTGGAGAAAAGAGTGGTGCTGTCTCTGGAAGAAAGTAGCCATATTTTTGTAGTGCTGGATAACCCCTTTAGCAGAGTAAATTCAATATAAAAAGTGATGTCTATGTATGCCCACCTGTGATCTCCCAAGCTGGAGGGTGCATGGATCCTTGGTGGTTTGCCAACCACTGTTCAATGGCCACTGTAAATAATTGGCTTTGTCCACCACTCTGGAAATAATGTTTAAAAAATGAACTTCATTCCATATCAAAAGTAAAAAAAAAAATGTTACAGTACCATTTTAAAATCCATGTTTTAAAATAATTCTGAAATCTAGTAGTTTTCATTCTGATGGAGCAAACCATTCATAATAGCTGAAACTCGGTCTTAGCCTACAAAATGATCACTGCGACCGTTAAGAAACTAAAGCACAGGTAACATCCAATAGATAAAATAAAATTCAGCTCACATTAAAGATTATAGATAGGGAGAATGTGGGAGATGCAGACTAGCATATTTACACCATTTATATGGGCATAAATTATCAATGTAAATTGTAGATTTATTAACCTGTACTTATTTTAGAGGTAAAAGAAAGCCATATATATATATATATATATATATATATATATATATATATATATATAATGACCACAGAGGCTAGATAAAGAACTTTCACAATATTATAATGTGTTACCTTTCCTCCAATTTGTAGTTACTAAGGTACATGACAGGCATACCAATATTCATCCAATATCCACATAAGTCAGTGTTCTGCAAGGCAGGCCTACTGTTAGAGAGGACAGGCTCATGCTGCTCAGGATGAAGGAAAAGTCAAAATGATTAGTATTAATCATTAATTTCTAAGCCCTGCAGCCTTTTCCAGAGATCACAAGGAGTATTGTATCCTGACTCCTGTGAATACACTTGAGATGATCTCTGTCATTCGGTATACAATGTGAAGTCTCTTACTGAGGGATATGTGGGTTTGCTCCAAGTCCATCTGGCAGATAAGTTCATAGACTAAGCCAATAGACATTAACATTTTTCAAAAATCATCTTAGGGGATCAGGCCCAGAGCTGTTAGCGGCTGATAAATTGCTTATATTTGGCGTTAGCGGCTGATAAATTGCTTATATTTGTTCCTGCCCTTAGAAGATTAGTTATTTTCTAGTGTCGCTTTGGTTAAGCTTTAGTTCCTTCATCCTCTTTACAGCTCAGTATTATATTCTGAATTTACTATCTCACATTTTTAGGAAAACATCCCATGTACATCCTTGTAGTTGTCTTCCACAGCAATTGAAAGAAGAAAAATAGATTAATTCTATCAAGTGATAGACCCATGCACTTGTTTTCTCTGGTAGATATTCTGAGTATGGGAAAATCATTAGCCTGAAAATATGCTATTCTACAACTGATATCCTTTCCTTTGCTTGTGAACAATCGATTTTCCCATTATATTGAGTTTATGTATATTTGTAGGTTATTAGTACTGTAAATATTATTTAGTTCCAAATCTATTTGTGCCTACTTGACTGCCGTTTTCAAGGCCCAATCCTAAAAATATACAAGATTGATGGAATAATGGCTGGTCTGGACTGCTAACCACAGACATCACACAACTATTGATGACTACCGGGTGGCATGCTTTTGCAATGAAGCTTTTGTATACATGTTATATTATATAGTTTTTCTTTATACTGCTCCTATCGCATATAACAATATTCAAATAATCCATCTGATTCAGGGGTAACTGTTAGTTTAAAGTGGAGATGGCGAATTGTTCAGGTTTGGAAAACGTTGATAAACCTAAACAGTTGGGCCTTTCCTCTCAACACTAGTTACTATATAATTCATTATCCATAATGGTCGCAGGGAAAATTCTGGCATTTTAAAGAGGAATTTCTATAGATACCTATAACAGATGCAGCAAAACTTCCCCCCCCCCCCTCCCCTTCACCCCTGATTATAAAGACAGGTCAAGTGGATAACATTGATTATCTTGATGCAATGTCATCTGTTAGGTGTAGGGATACAGTATGTGAGGCAGCAGGTGAATAATCAATTTTTAGAGTTGATGTGCTGGAAGGAGGTAAAATAGACATGGATAGAATTTCCTATCAGGTCTTGTGAGGTGTTCCTGGTATACAGTGGTTAGTACCTACCAAATGTTGTCCAAGGGCCACTACACCAGTGACAGGGTCAGGGGTGCCCAAAGCTTATTGATGCATATGGGAAGCAAAAGATAGCTTGGGTGGTCCAATTCCACAGAAGAAGTATTGTAGCACAAATCACTGAAAATAATGTTGGCTATAACACATTGCATAGCTGCCTGCTTCATATGGGCTGTGAAGCGGCAAACTGGTTAAAGTAATTACACTGACCCCTGTCTTCCTGCAACAGTGCATACAGTTGGCACAAGAGCATCAGAACTGGACTATGGAACAATGGCAGGTGGTGATCTGGTGTAAACAGTATACACTCCGGTCGGGATCCCTAGCGGCGCCGTAGAAAAATGACAGCTCAGTTTTTCAGTGAATAGCGGCCACAGAAAAGCCTGTCAGTTCACACTATGGAGCAAGCGGCTCTGGCCGTACGCTCCATTGTGTGCTGTGGGGAGTTCTGATGCGGGCGAGCACGGATGTGCCCGCATCAGAACTCTGCGGCGCTAAAGATCATTTTCAGAGACCGGCTGTTCTGTGACCCGGCTGAATCACGGAACGGCCGGTCTCTTACATAATGAGAACATAGCCTTAAGATGTATATGGAGATATAGAACTGCAGGAGCCTGTCCTACCATATATATATCTGGTTCCACCCGCTAACTCAGCCTTCAAAGCAGAAATCTAATGAAAAATGCCATATGTTATAATGGCCAGAAAGCGCTACCTCTTAGGTATACACCCATGCCTAGCCAAGCTTTTTCAGAGAAGTTACAGTACCTGAAATGGCAGCTATGCCTTTAAAGAAAAACTATCAACAGGTTATACAAGTCTAACCTGCTCATATGTCTCTTTTGTGCATGGGACCCTGAGGATGAAGGTATTTTACCTTCATACTTTGGGTCTTGTCTGTGTAGCTTGCAGTTATATCCTTAGGATAATACAGCAGTTTGGAGCACTGGGGGTTCAGAACTACCGCCCCCCAGAGCTGGGCGGTAATCCATGCTCTGGGAACCGTAGTCCTTCCCACAGTACACCAAACTACCGTATTACTTTAAGGATATAACTACAAACTACATGGAAGGATAAAGTAAACAAACCTACCTTCATCCTCAGTGCCCTGTGCACAAATAAGACACAGCAGGTTAAATTCATCTAACCTGCTGATCATTTCCCTTTAAGGGTGCCTTCACACGTACCAGATTCGTGGCGGATTTCACGCTGCAAGTTTACAGCGAAATTCGCAGCGAATTCATGTAGTGTGAAGCTTAATGGGGTTACATACCCGCAGCGGAATTTTTATTCCGCTGCCAGTATGTAACCCGGATCCTTTAACCCCCCCGCAGCCTGCAGCATACATTACCTGCTCGGCGCCACTGCTGCATGTGAGTCTCCCGTCAGTCCCCATCAGCCAATCAGTGCACGGGCAGCACTGATTGGCTGATGGGAACCGATGGGAGACAAGAGCCTCACACAGCCGTGGCGCTGAGCAGGTAATGTATGCGGGCTGGGGGGGGGGGGGGTTAAAGGGGCTAGGTTACATACTGGCAGTGTTTGAAGCTACCCTAAATGTTTTTATTCAAGTACACATAGAGGGTCCTAAATGTAGACAGTAAAAACCTAGTTCCTTATATTTTTTGAGAAGCATTATGTATGCATTAAATGCATGATACATCTAAACATCACATATCATATATGACTCCCATAATATTTCCTGGGGGCCGAGTATAGTAAACACTTCTGGACCTAAGGAAATAAACTTTAGTCAAATGCTCAGTGTATATCCATCCATAAGGCATCTTATAATGAATATTTTTCTACATCTGCAGTAAAGGGTAGGATAAGGTAGCTGTGATCATAAAGAACAGTAGGAGGTTGGACACAATGTTATTTTGATAACCTGTATGAGTTTCCATGACAATTGACCGGTAGCTGCATCGTTTATAACTCTCTTGGCTCGACTCTATTGACTTTACCGATGTTGGAGATGTTATATGAGGTGTTCCCATACAGCAGAGTGCACACATTTATTTTAGTGGAACAGAAAGTACTGAAAGATCTAGCAGCATAATAAGAAAATCATTTTTCTTGTGGTTAGAGCACTAATAGAACAACCTGCTAATGGCAGCCAGCTCTGTTTGTCATTTGTGAACTCTGTCTTGAAAAATAATGTAAAGATGCAGACTGTTTGAGAAAACCAATATTTGTAATTAAAAATCAACAGAAGAATATTCATAAGGTTTCACGTGACAGAAGCCACCACAAAGGTCTCTGGTGTAATTGCTTTTTTTTTTCTTCTTAAATATGCCATGCGACGTGATGATAAATCTGCTCTCCATCCAATGCACAAGAAAAATGACAGTGACTTTTCATTATGCTGGAGGAGCAAGGCGCATCTATCATTCGCTTGCCTCTGCTTTAGTTTTAATTACACCACTTCACTCAGGAATGGGAATTCAAGTAATAAACCTTGCAAGAAAGTAGGTTTTAATTTGGCAAACAGCAGTTAAATGCTTGGCTTCAATGCAGTTGATTTGCTGTAAAGATTGCATATTTTAATATCATAAATAATGAACAGCATTGCAGACACACTGGGGCAGATTTCGTAAACTTTTACACTAAGTAGTCTAAAAAATATTGGCAATATATCACAGTGGTGCATGCTGTTTGATGCATTTGGCAAATTCTAAGGGGGGGGGGATTACCAAAACCGCCAAATTTGCTTAAGTAAAGGATGCCCCTTTCTGCTTATGACATGCCTCCTTTCTGACAAGACATACCCTTTGGTCAAGCAAGATGCATGTGAAAAGTGTTTTAATTGGTGTACACTACAGTTTGGTACATTTGAAATCAAAATTGTGGAACATCTGCCATATAAAATGTGTGCCAATGTTACAGAACTTTAAATAATATACTAGGGGACTTACACCAGAATTTTTGTACAATTTATTGTGCACAATGCCACATTCCAAGGTATGCCTGCTTTCCAACAAGCCACTACCCTTTCCCTATAAGCCCCACCCCTTTTGCATATGAGATCAAATAAAATGCCATAATAAATTTGGTGCAAGGCATGTACCCAGTTAAAGAGTATCTTTCAACATCTAAATCAACAGGGGGGGGGGGGGGGTGAAATAAAGCACGTTTGTGATTTACATTAATTTTATCATGCTGTAAAACAAAGCTATACTTACTTGTATCCAGGTCCAGTCTCCTGAAACTTCAAGAACAATTTGGCAATCCAGCACTTAGCAAAGAAGTTGTTTTATTATTCAGTCTTTCAGCAGTACAAACAGCAGAACACCAACGTGCAGTGACCCCACAGATTAGACGCGTTTCGAGCGCATGCGCACTCTTGCTCACCTAGAATTTCCTAGTGCCCTCCTCCATTAAATAATCACCCAACAGGTGTACATATAAATAAGGAAAGAAATACAAAGAAAATTAAAGGAACTCTTTACACATGCTGTGGCTATGTGGTAAAAGACAATGGCAATGCTAATACCAACTATACTCATATATTATATGGTAGTATTTATATATGTTTCTCAGCTATGCACAAATAACGAACATAAAATTTTATAATTTATAATATCGGTGCTAAATGGTTTGTTGCACCATATCCACATGAATTTACTTATGAATTGGTAGTTCATACATAGTTGCACTTATGTTGTAAATGTATTAGATATAGATCTTTACATGAGCAATAATTCATGTTTTATACTCATACTTAAACAAATGTTAAACTCATACTTATAACTGTCTAATCCATTATATATGACATATCCAAACTGCACCCGCATGATATAAAATGATGACACTGTGTGAATAGTGCTCTAACCATATTCATGTGAGATTCACTAAGTGTTTGAGCTGATAAGTACGTACACGTGTGCATGTATGCGCTATACTACAAAACATAAGAGTTAAGAGGCAAAGATAACAATAAAATGATCCCCTAATTTGTGTGACTAATCAGTAATGATACATTAGTTCGCGGCGGATGTTCATGCTGTCTGGTGCCCTGGTGCCCAACCTGAACTGCCAGTATGCCTCCCGATTTTTAAGAAATTTTTCTGTGTCCCCGCCCCTTGCCTTTGGATAAATTTTCTATATGCCATAGGCGGAGAAACCATCACATTTGCCATTATGGCATTGCAAAAAATGTTCTGTAATTCGTGATTTGTTCCGTAATGGGTTACCAGTAATGTCATTGAGATGCTCTAATATGCGAATTTTCATTTTCATTTTTCATTCACATCCCACAATGTATGTGGAATTACAATCCATTCTCTGTTTAACCCCTTAGCGACCCATGACGTATCTGATACGTCATGGTGCCGCTCGGGGTGTTCAGAGCGGGGTCCCGCCGGGACCCCGCTCTGAACGGCGCTGATCCCGGCTGACATGTGCAGCCGGGCAGTGCCTCTATTAAGCCTCTAAGTGCAGCTGTCAAACCTGACAGCTGCACTTAGAGGCTTCAGACCTCACGTCCCTGGTGTCTAGTGGGTCGGATCTCCCCCCCGCGATGCGATCGCGGGGGGGAGATCCGTTCTTCTGCCCGTGCCGGGCCTCAGCGTCGGAATGACGCTGATCCCGGCTCGGCAATAGATTGCTATGGCCTGCAGCAGGCCATAGCAATCTATGACCGATCTAATCGATTTTTGCTGTGTATATACACAGCATTGATCTCTATGAGAGATCAGTGCTATGTATATACAAGCCCCCCAGGGGGGCTTCTAGTTACAGTAAAAAAAAAGTAAAAAAGTGTTTTTATTAATAAAAAATCCCCTCCCCTAATAAAAGTCCAAATCACCCCCCTTTTCCCATTTTATAAATATAAATTAATAAATAAATAAATAAACATATTTAGTATCGCCGCGCGCGTAATCGCCCGAACTATTAATTAATCACATTCCTGATCTCGCACGGTAAATGGCGTCAGCGCAAAAAAATTCCAAAGTGCAAAATTGCGCATTTTTGGTCGCATCAAATCCAGAAAAAATGTAATAAAAAACGATCAAAAAGTCGTATATGCGGAATCAAGGTACCGATAGAAAGAACACATCATGGCGCAAAAACTGACACCTCACACAGCCCCATAGACCAAAGGATAAAAGCGCTATAAGCCTGGGAATGGAGCGATTTTAAGGAACGTATATTTGTTAACAATGGTTTGAATTTTTTACAGGCCATCCGATACAATATAAGTTATACATGTTATCTATCATAGTAATCGTAAAGACTTGAGGAACATGCATAACAAGTCAGTTTTACCATAGGACGGACGGCGTAAATGCAAAACTCCCAGAAATCAAAACAAATTTGTTTTTTTTTTCAATTTGACAGCGCAAATGATTTTTTTCCAGTTTCGCAGCATATGTTATGGAAAAATAATGCCTGTCATTGCAAAGTACAATTGGTTTCGCAAAAAATAAGTGCTCATATACGTCTCTAGGTGAAAAAATGCAAGCGCTATGGACTTTTAAACTTAAAATGGAATAAGCAAAAGCGCAAAAACGAAAATAGGCTTTGACCTTAAGGGGTTAATAGTAAATTGTTTGTTATTGGTGTTATCATAAAAAGTAGTACAAGGTTTAGCATAACTACATGTACGACAAGGATATCCACCATATTTAAAGAAACCATGTCGCTTTAACCAGGTGGGAGTTCTTTTATCAGTAACTATTTGACTTGGGGAGAGTTTTGGCCCTTTTCGGAACAATGGCACACCCCTGTGCTAGTATTTCTGCTAGTTTTGAATCTTCATTCAAGATATTAATGTGATTTTTTATGATGTATTTAATTTGATTAAATAGCGGGGTGTACATCATTGATAATACAGGTTTGGAGACCGTTTTTTTTGGACTAGACATGTGTTGTTTTGGTTTGATAAGAGTGTCTCAATTTTTTTTAGACACAATGGGGGACATTTATGAAGTCCGCCGTTTTTACCCCGGACTTATAAATGTCCCTGCATCTCCGGCGCTACGGAGATTTCTGTAGAGGCGGACCGCCTCTACATAAATCCCGTGCACGTCGGTGTGCACAGCCGAAAACCTACGCCACCTGAAAGGTGGAGTAGGTTTTCGGCGTATCTTTGCGCTGAAAAAATGATAAATCGCGCGGACTCTGAGTCCGCACCCCCCCCCCCGTAACGCCCCCTCCACACCCAGTCCCCGCCCCCCCGGCGTACTCAGCGTGAAGTGGCGATATGCGAATATTTTATTCGCAAATCGGCTATTTGCGAATAAAAAAATACGCACATCGGCACTTTCCGCCGAAAATCATCTGTACGCCGGATGATACATGTCGCACAATGTGTTTTGCTCTATTAGAATAATGATTGGCATAACCCCTCTTGCGTAATCTATCTTCCAACTTTATGGATTCTTTATGGAAAACTTTGTTATCCATGCAGTTCCTTTTCAATCGGGTTAATTCCCCGACAGGAATGGCACAGATTGTATGTGCTGGGTGATTACTGTCTGCCCGTAACAAAGTGTTCCCAGAAATCGGTTTGCGATATGTGCAAGATTGTATTGTGCTGAAGGGTGTGCCATACAACTGCAAATCTAGGAATTCAATTTTTTACTTCTGTAAATTATAAGTGAATTTTAAATTGTAATTATTGGATCTCAGATAATCCAGTCTCCTGAAAGCAGCTTTTTGTCTTGTGCAGGTTAAAAAAAACAGCCTTCTCTGTGAGTGCGCAGATGACCGAGACTTCCCACATTTTGTCACTTTTTTTTCAACCAGCACAAGACTAAAAAAGCTTACTTCAGGAGGCTGGACCTGGATGCAAGTAAGTATAGCTTTGTTTTACAACTAAGCTTTGTTTTGATAACTATAAAATAATAATAATCATAAACTTGCTTGATATCATATCTTCTGTTGATTTAGATTCTGCTAGTTATAATGACAGATGCACTTTAAGCAAAAAAATTTGGTGAATTTGGAATAGTAAATCTTCCCCACTGTACTCTGAATAACTTGAAGTCTGTGTGTGGTGTCCCACTACTAGCGTTTCTTTTATGCACCTGTCCAAAAGTTCTCACTCAGGTTAAATAAAAGATGGATAAAGTATGTAGTTTCCCTACTAGGTGTCAGTTTGTATATGTATTACTTATGCACAGCTGAAGGAAGGTTATGGGTTTGGTTATTTGTATGTCATTTGTTTTATGCTGACCTATCACAGAAACGCTTTTTCTCTCTATCCTACACTCTCTAGCCCTTATCTTGCACACACTTATCCCCATTACTCACAGGAGGGTACACAAACACCACTGTAGGAGGAGTTACACTGGTGCAGGGAGTGAGTTCATTTGTCAGGTTTTCAGTTAGAGAGGACACACAAAATCAAGTTCCTGTTAGCCAGGAACCCCTGACAGAGATCAAAGACAGATGCAAATAAAGATTTCTTTACAAGCAACAACTATGTTTACTATGCAGTGCTAAATCAACAGTAGGGGAGAGCATCCACCAAGGAATACCCTAGCCCACACCAGGAACGTGTCTAAAAAGTGCAGGACAGACTCCTGAAGAAAGAGGAGCTGATTCCAGTATGACAAAGTTCCGGTATATAAAGGTCTACGTATCCTACTGCGAAGTGCAGGTTACTGGAAAACCTCAGACACCTAGATACAGTCAGATAACCGACTACTGGGGCTCGGGCTACCCACCTGAGACGGGTTCTACGATACCAGGGGGCAGAAGGCGGTCAGACATTGTCTAAACCTGAGTACGAGTATCACTTCATTACTTACAGATCTCCACTATTGTTCCGGCAGAGCACAAGGGCTACATTGAGCAAAGGGCTCCTCTGGCAAACTCCTCTTCTCACTACCTTCACAAAGCACTACTACCTCTACTCTTTTCAAGCACTAAGTCAGCACTCAAGTCTGTGCCAAGATTATTACTGTTTACAGAGTGTGTACTGCTATCCTGCCAAAGTTATACAGTAAAGTGTTATATTTTTTCTATCAAACGCACGGGACTCTGTCTGCCCCTGTCTGCACCCGCACCTATACATACACCACCACATTCCTTGGGTTATTTTTCCCCTTTTCTGTGGGTGGCAGTACCTACATCCCGGGTGGGTCAGTTGCCACTCCAGGTTTCCGTGACAAAAAACCCAGAGGTTACCGACCGTTTGGGGACACAAATCAGCTGTATACAAAGCAGGTATCAACATCACATCTGTGTGCTGAACTAGCACTAGCGTCACTCACGACAATTAACATCACCAAGCTTACCAAGCTTACAACAACACCAGTAGCAAGTACCACATGTGTACTGGAAACACTGGGTACAGTATATGCAGGTCATACAAGGCTTTAGTGCTATTATCAGAGTCCTCTTAAAGGGTATCTGTCACGTTACTCTCTTCAGATCAGCATGCAGATGAAGCTTAAAGTGTCACTGTTGTTAAAATTTTTATTGCAGAAATCAATAGTCCAGGCGATTTTAAGAAACTTTGTAATTGGGTTTATTAGCCGAAAAATGAATTTTTATCATGAAAAAGCAGTTTGAAGCTCTCCCCCCTGTCTTCATGGTTTTCCTATGGAGAGAGAAAGTAAAGGCAGCAAAAACAGGACAACAAAGACTTAATTTACATTCACATCACAGGCTCTCTCCTGTGACAGTCAGCCCCCACTTCTCTGACCACTAATTAGGGCTCTGAATAGCTCCCCTGCTGAGCAATCCTTTGTTCTTGGCTCTCAGCTGCCCGCTAATCTCGCTCCTTCTCCCTCCCCCCTCCCCTCTTCATAGACCAGACAAGATCCGACTGATGAAAGAGATGAAAAAACAGTCCAGATTTCCTGATTCTGAGGAGTGGACAGTAGAAAGTAGAGGAGGGGGGGCCTGGGAAAAGGCTTTTTACATGCAGATAATGGCATATTTGGCTAATAAACCCAATTACAAAAAAAACCCAATCTGCAAAAAAAAATTTAATGACAGTGACACTTTAAGCTGGAAGATCGGGTTGCCATTGAAATGTTTTATGCCAGACAAATACTATGTATGAGCCCTATTCTAAATTAATAGGGCTCATGCATGGAACTCACCCAGTAAGGAAAGTATCAGCACAACTTAATCTTTCAGTGTCAGCTGCGCCTACATGCCATTCTGGAGACAGAACCAATGGGACATGTACCCTTTACTTTACTGTTTTCTGTAGATGTCATATAAAACAATCTGAAACAATATGTTTGCATAAACACCCTAAGACACTGATTTCAAATTGAAAGGGCTGTGTACAAATGTGCCTCGAAATGGGCTTACAATTTCCACAAATGTTAGGATGTACTGTTTACTGCAAATCATGTCATCAGATCAGCTAAAACACCAACTGGTGTTTTGTGTGCTTTTTCAATTCCCAGCCTAACAGTATTCCCTTTTTAGTAATAGTTGTTTAATACGTTGAAGAAGCAGAGGAGTAAATCTAGCAGTGTACACAGGCCACAACATACCACAACTGAGTGACTACACAATCTAGGCTCTATGCAACTGTTTCAATTCAACACAAGACTACACAAAGTCATTCAGCGAATGTCTTCTACTTTTTTTTTCTCAGTCGTATTGCATTCTTACTGCATATCAATTTACATTTATACTTTACAGTCACAACATATTAAATATAATTCCATCAATTCACTTACTTCAGTAATTTCATCACTATGCTATGAATTGTGTGCCCCCCATCCTTCTGTATACTGTGCTTTGGGACTGACTGATGAGGTGAGGTATGTTAGGTGTAGCATAAGTAATGTAATAAAAAAAAAAACACTGGTTATTCTGAAATCTATCAAGCCCAAGATGACACTTTAAAATTATCATATAAAATGGTACTTTAGTTGGTCTTTTTTCTCTTACATGAAATGCAATATTCTATCTTAGCCTCCCTTCCCTTCCCCCTGTCACTGCAGCGCCTTTCATCTCAATGGAGAATTCCAGATTGAATCTGTTGCAGAGGCTTGGAAAACACACTCAGCTGAGATCTCTGTGTGTACAGCAGTGGGTTGCCCTACAGAGATCACATTTCCTGATAAATTAACTATGTCATATGTACTTTCCCTCACTTCTGCAGTCCGATACACATTGCTTGCTGTCAGAATGGTGACTGTGACCACTGACTTTACCAAGACTGGTCAGACTATATTTGGTCTAACTGATAACCCATGTTACTATAACCAATGCTCCTAGCAGCAGTTAGCTTTATTTTGGGCTTCGCACCATTATCTCTACCTCAAACCAATTAGTAATCCAGTGAAATCTCTGTATCCACCAACCCACCCCACCAAACCGCTAGTACCACTAGTTTGATGAGAGTAAATCCTTACTGGTCATATCTTTTAAAATGTGCCTAGTGCCTTGGTTAGAGCAAAAAATGGCTGCGTTCACACATAACGGATCCACAGCGGGTTTTTCACTGCGAATTAGCAGCAAGACCCGCTGCGGATCCCTGCCCTGTACACTCTATGAGCAGACATACTCGCAGCAGGATGGACATCCTGCTGCGAGTATGTCCGCAGTCCACCCCGTTACCCCCCGGCTGCCGGAGCCTATACTTCACCTGGTCCCGGCTCCGGCTTGCTTCGGGGCTTACGGTGTCTTCACATCCCGCTCAGCCAATCAGTGCACTTCGGCGGGGCAGTAAACTGATTGGCCGAGCGGGACGTGCCGGGAACCCCCGAAGCAAGCTGGAGTGGGGACCAGGTGAAGAATACGCTCAGGCGGCCGGGGTGGCATTAATGGGGTGGCCTGCGGACATACTGGCAGCGGGATGTCCATCCTGCTGCAAGTATGTCTGCCCATAGAGTGTACAAGGCAGGGGTCCGCTGCGGATCCGTTACGTGTGAACGCAGCCTTAATCTACAGTGCTGACCCCTACTGGTGTGTCTTTGCCCCAGGTGTGCGATGCCACTCTTTCCTTCCTCCCCACCCTCCTCATCATTAGGAACACCCTCAGACAGGATTTCTATTCATCGCTCATCTAAACTGCACCTGTGTCGCTACAGCCCAAGTGCAGCTTAGACAAGTGATGAATAGGAAAAATCCTGCCTAGGGGCATTCCTAATGATGAGGAGGGTGGGGGACACTCTAGGCCACATCAGTTTGACACAGCGATGCAGATTAAGGCCATGTTCACACTATGTATAAGACCGGCCGTTCCCTGACCCCGGCCGGGTCACGGAACGACCGGACTCTGGCCGGATCATCTCGGCTGGTACTTAAGCACCGGCCGGATGATCTTTCGGCCGCGGAGCTCTGATGCGGGCGCATCAGCGCGCGCCCGCATCAGAGCTTGCCATAGCACAAGCTCTGCGGTCTTTCTGCGGCCGAAATTCACTGAATTATGGCCGCAGAAAACTGACCTGTCAGTTATTTGCAGCGCCGCATAGATCCAGGCCAGAGCGTATACGATGTGTGTACGCTCCGGCCGGGATCCCATTGAAAGTAAGGTTATGTTCCACCCCGCAAAACTACGGCTGTAGTTCTGCGGTGAGAACTACGGCCGTAGTTTTACGTAGTGTGAACATAGCCTAAGGCTGGGTTCACACACAGTATATTTCAGCCAGTATTTGGCTCTGTTCACACAATGTTGAAATCGAGTGGATGGCCGCCATATAACGGTAAATAACTGCCATTATTTCAATACAACAGCCGTTGTTTTAAAATAACAGCAAATATTTGCAATTAAATGACGGACATCCACTCAATTTCAACATTATGTGATCATAGCCTTTCTGTGTTTTCAATCCACTGCTGGTTTTGGTTGCAATGAGGACCTGACATGAGGACCAAATACTGCCTGAAGTATACTGTGTGTGAACCAAGCCTAAGGGTATAAACCCACACACCGTATACGCAGCAAATACGCAACAAATACACAACAAATACACAGCAAATACGCAGCAGTTTGATGGTGAAGATTTAATGCTGAGTTCAGTTATTTAGATCTAATCTGCTGCGTTTTTGTTGCGTATTTGTTGCGTTTTTGCAGTAAATACGCTGTGTATACGGTGTGTGGGTTTATACCCTAAGGGTACAAACCCACACACCGTATACGCTGCTTATTTACTGCTGCGATACGCAGCAAATACGCAACAAACACGCAACAAACACGCAACAAATACTCAGCAGATTAGATCTAAATAACTGGACACAGCATCAAATCTGCACCACCAAATCTGCTTCAAATCTGCTGCGTTTTTGTTGCGTATCTGCTGTGTATACGGTGTGTGGGTTTGTACCCTAAAAGATAATTTTTGCTCTAACCAAGTCACCAGGCACATTTTAAAAGACATGACTGGTAAGGATTTACTTTAATCAAATGGGTGGTACTAGCAGTTTGTTGGGGTGGGTTGGTGGATACAGAGTCACTTAAACACAAAGCAAATTTTGTGGCATACAGGAGAACTGAAATGAGCCATTTAGCACAGCATGCCTCCACTGAGTCCATTCATGTCTATGTGCTGAACTTAGTCTAAATGTGACTACATTTTTGTGGGACTCAAAAGCCTGGTTAAACACTCTTTTGAATCTTAAAAAAAACCCAAAACCTAACAGTATCTGTTGAACGTAGTCACTTTAAAAGGGAAACTAACAGCAGACTCTAACCTGTTAATTTTCTTACCTTTATACTGAACTTTGTTTTCACAAAATCTTCACTTTTAATCAACATGTAAATTAGGTGGTTTGGTGTACTGGATGTAGAACTATAGCCCTGATCTGATTCACTGGCCCACCCCTCATGAATATTGAGGTGACGCTCTTCGGTGACATCACTTATCACTGCAGAGTGCCGGATGAAGTAGTGCTCATGCCTTCTTAGCATCACCTATTTATAAATCATGCCTCATTAGTGCTCCCACTCATGTAACATTGTTAAATATAAAAAAAAGATACACAGCCCATTCACACAATTTTGCACACTCTTTGCAGAACAGATCCCCCATGCAGGTGGTGCAGATACAATGATCCTGTCCTGCAGAGATCCTGTCCTGGTGGCTAACAGGCTACAGACTTAACCTGATATGAGATATCAGATATGTGAATAATAAAGGAGGGAACTGACAGCTCCCTGTTGTGCCATTGCATTCAACTGCACCTGTGTCCTCTGCCTTGTGCCAGTATTGCCCCTGGTTGGTCATAAGTCCCATATAGTATTTACTCATTTATTTGTTTTTTTACCAAAATGAAAAAAAGCAATCTACTCTATTTAAAAATTGTAACTGAAATAGTTACTGAAAATTGTATTTAAATAATATAAATGAACATATTAACCTATCATATTTGGACTCTGTGGAAGCTCCTGTAGATTATGCAACATGGGGCAAATACGGTTAGATGGGATAAAAGCTGGTTGCGGTGAACCTGCTATGTAAACAGAGGTTGGCATAGTGTACAAACCTTTATAAAAGACTGAGAGCAAATAATCATGTCAAGCCAACTCTGAAAAGTCGGAGTACCAAACAGATGGACAAGCAGATTGTATTTAACACTTCATGTTGTATTCAATTTATAACGCAGCCAAATAAAAAGAATGAACCAACTTTGCAATAAGTATTGATTAAAAATACCCTACTGTTATTTGACTACAGCTCTCTTATGCATTTCTGTGGCTATAGACATGTATACTGTATTTTCCAGTGTATAACACGACTGGCGTATAAGACAACCCCTGACTTTTTACTAGCTGGAGCCCTGCTGTGGTCAGGCAGGGGTTAATAAAAATAATAATAATCAACTCACCTGTCACCCGTTCCTGCCAGCCGCACATCTCCCGTCACCCTCCTGGCGCAGGCACTGTGATGCACACTGCCTACGGCGGAGGTCCCCGAAGCTCTCCCAGAAGCCGAGCGACTCAATGGAGAATCTCGGAGATGCTTGACTGCTGAGGGAGCTTCAGGAGAATGACAGAGGCTTTTGGGATCTCTGTCTGCCCTATCATTCTCCTGAAGCTCTCCTGACAGCCGAGTGTCTCCGAGCTTCTCTGATGAGTCACTTGGCTTCTGGGAGAGCTTCGGGGACCGCCGGCACAGGCAGTTTCAATCATACTGCCTGTGCCGGGAACGTGACGGGGGACGTTTGGCTGCTGGGAACGGGTCACAGGTGATTTAAATCGTCTGTTTTTTTTTCTTTTTCAAGGGTCGCCACATACTGTGGGAATGCGTCCGTTTTTGAGCCCCCCAATGTATGCGGCGACTATTCCCGGCGTATAACACGACCTTCAATGTCTGTGAAGATTTTTCGGGGTTAAAAAGTTGTCTTATATGCCGAAAAATAATACGGTACTCTGATCCTGGTCATATTCCCTTTCACCTGTCCCTTACTGATATATTTTTGGTAGGAAACGTTTGTGTGGATATTGAGCTCAAACAAGCTCATGTTCATGTTCATGACAATTACCTGAGAAGTACCTTTTCATTGGATATTCATCTAGAATAGTACTGTGCCTATGACTCATTGCCTCCTACATGAAAGATTATAGCCTGCTGTTATGCTTATTTAAGGTTGTATGTGCCTTAACTTATATTGTTATGTTTTTTTATGACTGTGCATTTATATTGACTCCTGTGCATGTAAAATAAATGTGCTGCCAAAATTGCTTCCACATACTTTACCTCACGAAAAAAAGGTTAATGGTCTATAATAACCCCTCACTATAGTGCCACAGAGTCAGCTACCCTTAGAACTATACTGCTAGACAGTGACCCCCATTAAGAATAATGTTTCATGACATGTTTTTTACCCCACATAGTAAATGTATCTTCTTTGTGGCCCAAAAAAGTTTTACGCCATCTTTTGCACCCAACAATAATATTGACCACACTCAATTAAAAAGTAATCTTCTTAGTGGGGTGTCATCCAGTCATAAATATCACCCCAAATTCTGGTACAGCATAATGTGTCCTGTATTTCCAGAACAAGATCCATACCACTGAACACCAGGGTTGAGCAAATATCACTGAGAGGCATTTATCATTACTAAATATACCACTAACAACTAACAATTGTTTTTACAGTTTTAGGCTATGTTCACACAAAGTATTTAATTAACAACGGCTGTTCTATTCAGTGAAAGGAACGTTTGTTGGTGGGGATAAAAATTAAAGTAAAAAAAAAAAGAATTCTTTTTTTCAACAATAAAAAAATATCATTCCCTAATAAAAGTCTGAATCAACCCCCTTTTCCTATTGTATAGATAAAAATAAATAAATAAACAAACATACATATTTGGTATTTCCACGTGCGTAATCGCAAGAACTAATAAATTATTGCACGGCATTATTGGTACACGGCGTAAGCGCAAAAACCCCACTAAAATGCAAATTGCTGATTTTTTGTCACATCAAATCACGAAAAATTGCAATAAAAAGTGATCAAAGGTCGCATATATGCAATCAAGGTACTGATAGATCATGGCGCAAGAAATTACTCCTCACACAGCCCCGTAGACCAACAAATAAAAGTGTTATAAGGCTGAGAGTAGAGCAATTTGAAGAACTAACATTTTTTTAAAAAAGGTTTAAATTTTTTAAGAGGCATCAAAAAAAAATACAAGTTATACAAGTTACACATCATTCTAATCGTACTGACTTGAGGAACATAAATAACATGTTAGTTTATTTGGGGCAACCCCCCCCATTTTATGAAAAAATGAAGGTAATCAATGCAAAGTACAATTAGCGTCACAAAAAATAAGGGCTCATGTGGGTCTGTAGGTGAAATAATGCAAGCGCTATGGCTTTTTAAACACAAGGAGGAGAAAATGAAAGAGCAAAAACGAAAATTGGCTCTGTCCTTAAAGGGTTAAATGAAAAATACAAAGATTAGAAGGAAAAAATGCAATAGGTTACTGCAAGACATATTAGAAGTCGGGCAGTATGCAGTCAGTTGACTGCATACCAATTGACATTTATTGTGTCTTGCAATAACCTATTGCATTTTTTTGTTCTAAATTTTTTATATATCATTTAACTATCTCTTCAAGCGACGAAATATACAAAAATTAGAACTAAAAAATGCAGCTTATTGTGATTGTGCACAGGTAAAGTTGTGCCTCATCTTGCATCAGGGGGCGACCCCAGAGACCCGTAGGACACCATGGAAGCGTGGACAGGTAAGCATAGGATTTTTTTGTATTTTATGTGTATTAATTTGTGGGGCTGCCATCTTCACAAACTTTTTACGAACTTTGCAAAAAATTTGATTCAGTAAGGAACCAAGCGTTTTTGCAAAGTTCATAACAAAGAGCGGTTTGCTCAAGTCTAACTGGAAAGGCACAGAAAGGAGCTTAATATGGCCATAATTGATGAATGTAAATGGGGCATAGCCGAGCTTAGTGCCTTGGGCAGCAAGAGCTGTAAATATGGCCTTGACTGTATATAGCGCTATGATATAAAAAAGACTCTAGTAGACCTTGAGCTTCCATATATGAGTGAATCTGCCCTGTGCTCCTAAACTACATTTTGCTTTCCGTGAGTAACAAACTACTTGAGATGGTGTAAAGATTAATAAATGTTTGATGAATCTCCCATTGTGAGCAAGAGCAAATCATTTCTGCTTCTGGGCCCTGAAACCCATTGCTTTTCATGACAGCATGACCGCTATGAGGTTCAGCCGCATCAAAGTTTAATTACCATTTTCTCTTGCAGTCTGCAGCTGATATGCATCTCCGCTCCACATCCCCGAACTACGGCTGCACAAAATATATTGATGTTTTATGAATAAATAGCAATGATAACATGGAAAAGAACAGCATAAAATATTAAGCACACAGCCTTCTATGAGTATTTTGTACCATCATTATTTTCTAATACTTTGCACACACAGGATGCAGTGCAAACTTTTTCTAGTTTGCTCTCACTCGGCAGTCTGTGGTGGGAGGATATACGTTTCTTGAATACAGAAATGCAAAGCGCTGTGCGGGAAAAATCTCTCCAGTGTAATAGACAGCTAGTTAAAAATGCATCCTAGAAATCACACAAGCAGAAAACAAGAAATACATAATAGAGAGAGATTATTAATCCTAGCAATATGCAGTATACAACCTCAGGAAATGTACATGTTTGAGTGCAGAATAATGTGCTGCGGATATGATCCAATTAATGTCACAGAATGGTGGTCGCTCAAGTTACAGTGACCTCAGGTGACAATATTGTCAACATACAGTGGTCTTTCCAAGGCTATTGAAACTTGAAACCACATTCCGGCTATGTTCAAACACAGTAAAATAATACAAACTTACTTGTCTACAGACCTGCCAGCAGCTCATTCTTTGGTTCAAAACCCCTGATGAAATAAAATTTCTCAAATATTTTTTTTCTCAATAATGTATCATTTTTAAGGCTATGTTCACACTCAGTATGTTCGCTCAGTATTTTGGTCAGTATTTTCCAACCAAAATCAGGAGTGGATTGAAAACACAGAAAGGCTATGTTCTCACACTTAAAATTGAGTAGATGGCCTTCATTTAATGGTAAATAACGGCCATTATTTTGAAACAACGGTCTTTGTTTTATAATAACGGCAATTATTTGCCAAAAAACAGTGCCCCACCACTACATTTCAACAGGGATTTGAACCAAAGAATGAAATGCTGGCAGGTCTCTAGAGAGGTGATTTACCCCTAGACCACCGCTCCAATACATTTGGGTTTAGAGATTCAACTATATCCAAGTGTTTCTTTTAGACATAAACTGCCTACAGAGGACTGATCTGCAATCAGAGACACTGGCTGACAGCTGAGTGAGCATTAAGCCGGGCAGCATTATTATTCATGAAGAGGAAGGAGGAGTGACAGAGTGTGGCACAAACAACTCCTCTTTGACACTCTAATTACAGTAGGAGACGCGAGATTGTGTATAATCTGCTGCACGGAAAATTATCAAAAGGTACCATGTAGGGATGAGCGAACTTTTCAAAAGTTCGGTTCAATCCGGCGAACTTTCGTGAAGTTCAGATTGGTCCGAACCGAAAACGAACCTTGCTCTAACGGCTGAATAATTGCAGCTACAATAGTGGGAGTGTGATAGGGTATAGTTTCGATTAGTTGCAGTTGATATTACAATGAAAAAAGTCGGGGAAAAAAAGTGCAAAAAATAATAATAATACTAATAGGAATAAGAGGACTGATCTGCAATCAGAGACACTGGCTGACAGCTGAGTGAGCATTAGGCCGGGCAGCATTATTATTCATGAAGAGGAAGGAGGAGTGACAGAGTGTGGGACAAACAACTCCTCTTTGACACTCTAATTACAGTAGGAGACGCGAGATTGTGTAAAAAATAATAATAATACTAATAGGAATAATATTAATAAAATATAGTGAATAAAAGTGCCAAAATAGTGACAAAAAATATTGAAAAAAAAAGTTTACAAGAAGGATACGGCAGCACTTGATTGCACCCAGGCCAGTATTGTTGAGAAGAGACAAGTCGAGGAACAGGAGGAGGCAGCAGTAGATTGCTCGCCTTTCAGGCCAGTATTGTATCGAGGAGAGGCTACTTGAGGAGGAGGAGGAGGCAGCAGTTGATTGATTCAAGGCCAGTATTATCAAGGAGAGGCTACTTGAGGAGGAGGCAGCAGTTGATCGATTCAAGGCCAGTATTATTGAGGAGAGGGTACTTGAGGAGGATGAGGCAGCAGTTGATTGATTCAAGGCCAGTATTATCGAGGAGAGGCTACTTGAGGTTTTTAGTTTTTTAGGTTTTTTTTTAACAACTTTGAGGGTTGACAGCACCCAACAAAGCAGCAATGTACAGGGTATCACAAACAAACAAACAAACAACCTTTTTTTTTTTTTTGATCGTTTTTTTTTAATGAAGTTTTTTAGTTGCAGCTATACGGGGGTTGACGGCACCCACCACAGCAGCAACAACTAGTGTCTCCTCTCAGTCACAGAACGGTAGCTGGTTCTGACTCTTCTCACTTTTCTGTCTTTTTTTTTATCTCCCTATCTCTGCCTGGATATCACAAGTTTTTTACTTCCTATCTCTGCCTATCTCTCCCTCTCTCTACCTCCCTGTAGCTATCTACTTGTTTGCCTATCTCTGTGCTTTCCCTCCCTAACTAGCACGGAGCTCCTCTCTCTCTGCAGTCTAGACACACAATGAGAAAGAGCATGGACGCTCAGGCACTTCCTGTACCTGTAGTGACGTCACACACCTTGATATTCACATAATATTAGGATAAAAGGGATTATAGGAGTAATAATTCCTTATATCCTCTTCCATTCTGTGAAAACAATACAGTTTTGCGACGCCGTTGCGGTTTTAACGAACTTCGTAATGAACTTTTTGAAAGTTTGGTACCGAACCGAACTTTTTGCAAAGTTCGTAACGAATCTGGTTCGTAACGGTTCGGTTCGCTCATCCCTAGTACCATGCTTTCTAGGGGACTGCCAGCTACAGCACACTGTCAGCACCTTGACATATTCCCTTTAATATTCATGGAATTTAGAACAATGAAAGGATATAAAGTAAAAAAGAAAGACAGAAGATTTAGGCCATATGGTCCATCTAATGATTTATTGTTGTTGTTGTTATTATTGTTATTATTATTATTATTATTATTGTAGGATTATCCTAGCCATATTTAAATTTACTTACTGTGGATTTACCTAAATCTTTGGATCACAGCTTTAGGAAGAAAAACAACTTTCACATAGAGAGAAATCCATTTATAATGACACATGGAGCCTTTTGCCACTGTCACTTTCTAATGGAGATGACCTATTTCCTGTTCAAGATCTCATCCTCTCTAAACACTAGCGTAGGGGCTGTCAGACACATAGAGGTGCCATTCAGGGAAAAAAAGCTGAATCAGACAGGCTGAATTTTCTTTTTTTTTCCATCAATGGTGTTATATTTGGAGATAAGTATTGAAGTGTTAATTGGCAATTATCTTATGTATAGGAAGAGTTTTAGTCATCACACCCACAGAATCCAAAAAGTTTTGACAAAAGTTTATGTAAAAGAAGAGATATTGTAACTACAAGATATTAAAATGAGGCTACATATGATACATTACTATATACAGAGGGACAATTCAATTATTTAGTTGTGTAAAAGTTTATTTCTATTGTATATGTAGTGGCAGCATATTCCATTGCTTTACAGAGGTTATCACTAGAGATGAGTGAACTCACAGTAAGTTCAGGTTTGCCTGAACCCAATCACTCAGCATTAGACTCCTACAGCCTAGAGAAGATGGATGCAGCCCTAGGGCTGTCTGGAAAATATGAATACAGCCATTTGGATTGGATTTGTGCGAGCCTAAACTTGCTGTAAGTTTGCTTATCTCTAGTTTGCACCATCAGAGGTGACCTCAAGTTATCTGGTCCCTATACTGGAATTTTTGTTGGCAACCCTGTATGCTTATAACCAGCAAAGGGTGCCCAAATATTACATGCAGTGATAACATGCGGTGCTCACATAACAGTAATATACAGTACCCAAGAAATACTATCATAAATTCCAAAAAAAATGCCACTGTATTGTGTCAAAACATTAATGCTATACTATACTAAGACCAAGTTTGAAATATACATTAATTATTTTCCATTATCATGCTGTAAAATAAAGCTATACCTACCAGAAATCCAGGTCCAGTCTTGTGCTGGTTGAAAAAAGAGACTAAACACATGAAGTCTGACCTGTACAAAGTGTCACGGCTCAGTGTTTCCGTCAATCACACGACTGCCTTCTCTGTGACCGTGCAGATGACCTGTGGAACACGGGACTTCCTGTGTTTAGACTCTTTGAAAAAAAAGAGTCAGAACACAGGAAGTGCCGTGTTTTTCATGATAACATTTTAAAAAAAATGAATGTAAATTGCAAACTTGCTTTATATCACTTCCCCTGCTGATTTAGATTTTAAAAGTTATAAGGACAGGTACACTTTAATGTAGGAAGTAGTAACCTTGGGACATCACACAGTTCTTCCAATATTTCTTCCACTGTTCAAAACACTGTGCAAAATCCTTTGTTGGAATCTCCATGAGCTCCCTCGTCGTATTTTCCTGAATCTGACTGACATTCTAAAAGTTCTTCCTCAAAGGTAATTAAGGTAAGTCAGCTATCTTTAAAGCAATTGTGCCACACTTTAAGCTGCGCTCATTGCATCACTCCAAAAAACCTGAACAAAGGTTAATTCAGATGGTCAGTATCTGCCTTATCCCCATCAGTATACATTTATTATATAAGTTTATGTATAATTTTCTGTAATTCCACAGCTATTCTATTACCAAGAATAAGAAGGTTTTATCCTTCTCCTTAACAGATTTGGCTTCAACTGTAAATAATACACATATGAACTGCTACATACTATATCACACTATGTATAGGCACTGGCAACCGCTATAGGATCTCATTAACTGTGCCACAAACGAACATCGCTAAATATATAACATTTTTACCATTTATGTGATTTGTATTGCATTCATGGGCCAGAAAGCAATCAGCATTGTTTTAATATACTTGACTGTATAACCAGTAAAGTCAAATCCCATTAATATACATAATTCATCTAATAGCACAAAGGCTATTTCTTTTCATAATAGTGACCATAATGAAAATGTTCTATTTCCAAATTGCAAGGCTTAGAGGGAATTGTGATTATGTGTAATAATGACTATAACAGCATTATAGAAATGTTCCTTTTATACAGTGTATGAAACCTAATTGACAGAAAGATTATGCTGAAAGAAGAAATTTGTTCCAGTCACCAAGCGCTATATAGTTGATTAGTTCTATGAAGTGTCATTTGAAAGATGTCACGACCTATGGCATGTCTGGAGCTTCGCTCAATTATTCACAGTGCTAGACATGCTCAAACTTCCTCCTCAAATATTCATGGTTCTAGACAGCACAATCTCCACACTCATCTGTATACATTTAATATTTATAGAAAGGTGACAATGTATTTAAGCTGTTTGATACTGTTTTTACTGGTTTTATCATTCCAGTCTAGTCTGATGTCTTTACACGGCAAACATTGCAGTTTATTATTCATGCATTACCAGGGTGGTCTCTGCTTCTACTGCTCAAAACATATATTTAAAGTTTGCTGTTTGCTGCAGGAGAATTTTTTCTTTTTTTTTTTGCCTCGAATGCTATCTACACTTTTATAAAAAATAAAAAAAATAGCGTGAACAAAAATAAATAATATTCAAAATTAAAATGAAAGAGACTGAGGCTTGACGAAAATAAGAATATAAATTAAATCCTTGTTCACACAATGTATTATTTCAATAAATAACAGCCATCGCCCGCTATTAATTAAAGTGTCAAATGACATTGTGTTCTATGGAATCCCGGCTATACAGTTACACAGTTACAGTTACACAAGCAAACAGCCAGATACACATGATAGAGTGCACCCCACAATAAATATCAATAAAAACACTAAAAATCCACAAAGGGAATGATATTCATGGTATTTGCCCACAGCAACCAATCACAGCTCAGCTTCCAGCTCTGCTGAAAGAAAAGAGAAGCTGTGATTGGTTACTGTGGGCAGTTTGCACCAGTCTAAATTTTACACCCTTTGATAAATCTCCCCCAGTGTGTTCTAAAACATCATACTAGTGTACAAAGCGTTCTAGAACACCATACCAATGAACAGTGCTAGTGGTAATGGTGGCATGATGCAGGGGTACTTTGCTGCCTCAGCTCCTGGATTATTTGACATTATTGCAGGAACCATAAAAATCACTGCCCTGTTGAACTAAGGAAGAGATTTATATTATTTATATTAGGGGGAGGTTTTAAATAAAGTCCCGCCCCAATAACCATTTACTATTTCTGCCATGATTTACACTTTTTTTTCTTGTCTCATGCTCATGATGCAAGCAATACACTGATGTGTTCAGCATTTCTGTCACTAGTTCATGCTGCCATTATAAAAACTTAATGACAAATTCCCTTTAAACTGTGTGCAGCTATTATGTGGCCACAGTGCCCACATCAACAAACCTCCTGGCATGATAGATCAATGAGTTGGGATCAGGGTGGGACAGGAAGTACAGTCCTAGAGGATGATTTGGTTTTATTTTATATGGATTAAATAAAATAAAAAATATCACAACTTACTGATGATATGCTTGCTATGTTAAAGCTGGGTTCACACTACGTATATTTTAGTCAGTATTGTGGTCCTCATATTGCAACCAAAACCAGGAGTGGATTAAAAACACAGAAAAGATCTGTTCACACAATGTTGTAATTGAGTGGATGGCCGCCATTTAATGGCAAATATTTGCTGTTATTTTAAAACAACGGCTGTTATATTGAAATAATGGCCGTTATTTACTGTTATATGGCGGCCATCCACTCAATTTCAACATTGTGTGAACAGAGCCTTTCTGTGTTTTTAATCCACTCCTGGTTTTGGTTGCAATATGAGGACCACAATACTGACTGAAATATACGTAGTGTGAACCCAGCCTAAATGATAAAAGCAAGTTTACAATGCAAATAAAAGTGTATGTCTACATGTTCTGTAGATAGATGCTTCCCCCTCAGAATCATTTCTTCCAGTAAGGCTGTGGTTCTGATCAATAAACAGAATCAATGGAAGTAACATTAAGGTATATAAAAAAGTCCACAATGTCACTAATAAAAAGCTGAGCAGTAGAGATGAGCGAACCGGGTTCGGGTTTGAACAGCCCCTGGCATTTGATTAGCGGGGGCTGCTGAACTTGGATAAAGCTCTAAGGTTGTCTGGAAAACATGGATACAGCCAATGACTATATCCATGTTTTCCACATAACCTTAGAGCTTTATTCAAGGTCAGCAGCCACCGCCAATCAAATGCCGATTGTTTGGATTGACTCGAACCCGAACCCGGTTCGCTCATCTCTACTGAGCAGTCTACCTATCACCATGCTCTACCAAGACTCTTCCATGGAAAATCAGACATCTCACAACATGTTGTAGGGGCCTGCACCCGGTCAGGTACTCCATTAACTGTGTAGATGGTCTCCAGAGTCTGATGAAAATTCATGAATAAGTCCCCATCTGTTCATCTTTCTACCACAAAGGTGTTAGACAACATTGGCAATTCATGAAGTCTTCCTTAGCACGTCTTATTTTCCGGGAGATGCACACATCCTACTTGTCGATGCTATTAATTATTACGTTGCTTTACTTGTTATATGTGACGTTTATAATGATCAAGTATTTGCCATTACACATCAGTCTGATAGCTAGTGCTCCTCATTGGAAAAATGATTGTGCATATGCTGTATACAATTGGCATTCAAGTTTAAAATCCAATATTCACAGCTTGAGCTTCATTCATACCGTGGTTTTACAATAGTAAATGGTCATAAATATGCATACCATGAAGCTATTGTGTGGATATGTGAAGCTAATTTGTAAAATGAAGTACACTCCTTTCTGTCATGCCGCCAATGGCTGTTATTCTATTGGCTGCAATAAGCTTCCGTGAGATCATGGCATCTTCGCTGCCAATAGAAAGGCAATAAACCCGTAAAGCAATATTTGCATATGTTTGTAAAACATGATGTTTTTAAAGCTTTAACCCCTTAAGGACAGAGCCTGAAATGGCCTTAATGACAGAGACAAATTTTATGAATATGACCAGTGTCACTTTAGTCATTAATACCTTCGGGATGCTTTTACCTATCCGGCTGATTCTGAGATTGTTTTCTCGTGACATATTGTACTTTACATTTCTGGTAAATTGGAGTCGATACTCATAACAAATCTTTATGAAAAAAAACCAAATAATGTGAAAAAATGTGAAAAAATGCATTTTTCCAACTTTGAAACTTTTTTGCGTATACAGAAAGTGGTTATACCACATAAATTATATATTAAATAGCATTAGCAACATGTCTACTTTATGTTGGCGGCATTTATTAAACTATCTTTCATTTTTTTTAGACGATAGGAAGCTTAAAACATTAGCAGCAAATTTCCAAATTTTCAGTAAAATTTCAAAATCAGATATTTTTAGGGACCTGTTCAGGTTTAAAGTGTATTTGAGGGGCCTGTATGTTAGAAAGCCCCACAAAGCACCCCATTTCAGAAACTGCACCCCCCAAACTCTGCAAAAGCATATCCAGAAAGTGTTTTAACCCTTTAGGGGAGTCACAGAAATAAAAGCGAAGTGTGTAAGGAATTTGAAAATTTTAATTTTCTGTGCAGAGATTTTATTGTAATCCAATATTTTTCATAATTATAAACCTATTACCAGAGAAATGCACCCCAATAATTATTGCCCCGTTTCTGCAGTTTATAGAAATACCCCATATGTGACCCTATTGCGCTATTTGACGCAACCACAAGCCTCAGATATAAGGGAGCGCCTAGTGAATTTCAACGCCTCCGTTATATTTGGTCATTTTTGACTGTACCACTTCAGGTTGGCAGAGGCTCTGGGGTGTCAAAACCTAAAAAACACCCCTAAAGGGACACCATTTAGAAAACTACACCCCTCAAGGAATGTAACAAGGGGTGCGGTGAGCATCTGGACCCCACAGGTGCTTCACAGATTTTCCGAACAATATGGCGTGAAAAAAGAAAAATTTATTTTTTACACTAAAACGTTGTTCTAGCCTTCAATTTTTCATTTTCTTAAAGGGATAAGAGGCAAAAAAAGACAAAAAATGTGTAGCGCAGTTTCTCCCGAGTACAGAAATACCCCACATGTGGCGATAAAGTGCCAAGGGGGCGCAGGACGAGCCTCCAAAGGGAAGGAGCGCCAATTGGCTTTTGGAAGCTGAATTTCACTGAAAAGGATTTCAAGGGCCATGTCGCATTTACAGAGCCCTCGTGCTGCCAAGACACTGGAAACCCCCCACAAGTGATTCCATTCTGGAAACTACACCCCTCAAGGAATCTAACAAGGGGTGCAGTGAGCATATGGACCCCACTGGTGACGGGCACAAATGTGGAACAATGTGACGTGAAAGGGAAAAATTTCATTTTTTCACTTTCATGGCACAAATGTGCCCGTCATCAAGGGGTTCATATCCTCACTGCACCCCTTGTTAGATTCCTTAAGGGGTGCAGTTTTCAGAATGGGGTCACTTGTGGGGGGTTTCCACTGTCCTGGCAGCACGAGGGCTCTGTAAATGCGACATGGCGTTCATCATCCATTCTAGCCAAATCCAACCTCCAAAATCCAAATGGCGCTCCTTCCCTTCGGAGGCTTGCCCTGCGCCCACATGACGCTTTATGTCTACATGTGGGGTATTTACGGACTCGGGGGAAATTGCTATACATATATTGTGTGTTTTTTTCTCTTTTAACCCCTTGTGAAAATGATAAATTCAAGGCTAAACCAACATTATAGTGTAAAAAATGTAATATTTCATTTTCACGCCACATTGTTCCACATTTGTGCCCGTCACCAGTGGGGTCCATATGCTCACTACACCCCTTGTTACATTCCTTGAGGGGTGTAGTTTCCATAATGGGGTCACTTGTGGGGGGTTTCAACTGTCTTGGCAACACAGAGGCCTTTTGAATGCAACATGGCCCCTCAAAATCCATTCCATCCAAATCCAGCCTTCAAAAACGAAATGGCGCTCCTTCCCTTCGGAGGCTTGCCCTGCGCCCACATGGCGCTTTATGTCCACATGTGGGGTATTTACGGACTCGGGGGAAATTGCGCTACACATTTTGTTTTTTTTCTCCTCTTTTAACCCCTTGTGAAAATGATATATTCAAGGCTAAACCAACATTATAGTGTAAAAAATGTAATATTTCATTTTCACGCCACATTGTTCCACATTTGTGTCCGTCACCAGTGGGGTCCATATGCTCACTACACCCCTTGTTACATTCCTTGAGGGGTGCAGTTTCCATAATGGGGTCACTTGTGGGGGGTTTCAACTGTCTTGGCAACACAGGGGCCTTTTGAATGCAACATGGCCCCTCGAAATCCATTCCATCCAAATCCAGCCTTCAAAAAACAAATGGCGCTTCTTCCCTTCGGAGGCTCACCCTGCACCCGCATGGCGCTTTATGTCCACATGTGGGGTATTTCCGTACTCAGGGGAAATTGCTCTACACATTAAATGTTTTTTTTATCTTTTAACCCCTTGTGAAAATGAAAAAACATGACAAGATTAATAATTTAGAGTAAAAATTTTACAAAAATTACACTAAATGTTGGTCTAGCCTTGATTTTTTTCCATTTCCACAAGGGGTTAAAAAAGAAAATGAACACAAAACGTGTAGGGTAGTGTCCCCTGAGTACGAAAATACCCCACATGTGGGCATAATGTGCCATATGGGCACAGGGCAAGTCACCAAAGGGACAGAGCGCCATTTAGAGGCTGGAATGGAGGATGGAGGCCATGTCGCAATTACAAAGCTCCTGTGCTGCCAGGACAGTAGAAACCCCCGACAAGTGACCCTATTCTGGAAACTACACCCCATAAGGAATCTAACAAGGGGTGCAGTGAGCATATGGACCCCACTGGTGACGGGCACTTACGTAGAACATGTGCCGAGAAAATAAAAAATACAATTTTTTTCATTTTCACGTCCCAAATGTGGCCGTCACCAGGGGGCCATATCCCCGCTGCCCCCCTTCTTAGATTCCTTATGGGGTGTAGTTTCCAGAATGGGGTCACTTGTGGGGGGTTTCTACTGTCCTGGCCGCACAGAGGCTTTGTAATTGCATCATGGCTTCCTCTAATGGGAATGGCGGCCATACCTACTTAGCTGGGGAAAAGGGACAATTCTAATTTATTTGGGGGTATTAGGCCAATTATTAGTTTATAAGGTTGGAAATGACAGGTGTCCATCAAACTCAACCTGTGTTGATCCAGAGGAAGGCAAAAAAAAACCCTCGTAAGGCAGACGACAGTAGCCTCATCACAGGGGAAAAATTCCTTCCTGACTCCATAATGGCGATCAGAATAATCCCCGGATCAACGTGACCCCTGAAATAGGAATAAGGGACAGAATTTAGATAATGTAGAACCCCAGTGACGTGTGGTGCGCCTTGGAGCGATCCTGTATGCAGAGGCCGGGGGGATCAGGACAGGCGTCACACTGGAAAATGGTGTCCTTCCTGATCCCCCTGTTACCCCACACTCTGCACTTCTTCTGGGGTCTCCCTTTCTCCAGTGTGGGGGACGTCACCTGGAAAATGTTGTCCTGGTGCGATACGGGGTCCCACATATCCAGAAGCGCTGGGTCCGCTCCATGGCTGCTAAATATTAGGGCGCTATTACTACTTCTGATATTTTCGGATCGTGCCGCAAGCTACAGGGCAGCGAGGGACCGGAAGAGGGGGTGCTGGTATAAAAGTTATCCCCGTACAGGTGGTAACCTTTATCCAGCAGTGGGAAGATCAGTTCCCGGACGATCTCCCCACTAACTCCAAGGATGGGGGGGAAGGGGGCATCTGGGGGCTGGATTCGGGTGTCCCTTCCTACATACACTCTAAGGGTACGTGCACACTGCGGAATCGCGACAGATAACCCTTCGTGCATTCCACAGCTGGCACCCACCGGCGGACTGATGCAGGCGCACGTCTCCACACGTGTCATAGACTCCATTCTATGCACGGGCGGATTCCGCTCTCCGTCCAACGTGTTCATTCTTTGGATGGACGACGGATTCCGCCCGTGCATAGAATGGAGTCTATGACACGGGTGGAGACATGCGCCCGCATCAGTCCGCCGGTGGGTGCCAGCTGCGGAATGCACAAAGGGTTATCCTTCGCCATTCCGCAGTTTGCACGTACCCGAAATCTGTAAGTGTACCCTGAGGTACTGTCACAGAGTTTGTAGAATTTCACACCATACCGTCATCTCTTATTGGGACGGTACTGGCGGAAAAGACGTGTCTGGGGGGCAGCGTACGCTACGCTACCCCCAGACACGTCACTGGATGATGAGGATGAATGGAGGAAAGAAGGATCCCCCATTCATCCTCACTGGCTGTTTCGGTGTCGGAGGCAATAATAACGTATCCCTCTGACGCCGAAAACACCCTGGGGGCCATCTTTATACGGGGACTAGTGTATGGGGTATGTAGTGGTGTAGTGTCAAACTTTATTCAATGTAGTGTGGTGTAATGTAGTGTTTTTTACGTGTTTTTTTTACAGTAAGTATAAAAAAAAAACCTACGCCAACAAAGGAGTTGCTGATAAATGCCGCAATGTGCGGCACTTATAAGCAGACCGTGGCAGTAGAATATAGAAAAAAAACACCCTACGCCAAAAAGGAGGAGTTGCTGATTAGCAGCGCACTTTCGTATAGGGTGCGGAAAATAGAAAAAAAAAAAATTTGGGAAAAAAAAATATTTTTTTTTTATATTCTGAATATCCCTGTAGCTGCTGATAAGTGTATTACACATATCAGCCGCTAGGGGGCAGCAGAGCGCAAAATCCGGAAAATGACGAGGCTGGAGCCGAAAATAGCCGAAAGAAGACGACGAGGACCGCCGGAAAGACCCGAAGACCGAACGGAATGACGGAGGACGCCGCGAACCCGGAAGACGCCGATCAGGAGCCCGGGACAGGTGAGTAATGTACAAATACCTGCTCTGGACCCCTCGGCTACCTAGCTGAGGGGTCCAGGGCAGGTATTTACTATTTTGTGGGACTCTGATCGCCGTGCCACCGGCCCGATCGCCGTGAACGGCCGGCCGGCCGTTCACGGCGATCGGGCCGGTGGCACGGCGATCAACATTACTTTTTACAGTAATGGCGGTCGGTGCCGTCCTCGGACAGCACCGACCGCCATTTTTTTTCCGGGTCATCGGGTCACCGATGACCCGGAAAGGTTCCGATCGCCGCTATTGGCTGATCTGAATTGATCAGCCTATAGCAGCGATCGTAAGCACGGGGGGTGTTAACCACCCCCCGTGCCGAGAAGCTATGATGGCCTGCTATGATTTATAGCAGGCCATCTTCCCCGACCGCTGTGTGTGAACACGCAGCGATCGGGGAAACATCGGGCGTAAATTTACGCCCTGATGCGCTAAGTACCATGGCGCCAGGGCGTAAGTTTACGCCCGATGTCGTTAAGGGGTTAATAAAACTAATATTATTGTTGTTGTTGTTATTATTGTTGTTATTATTATTATTATTATTATTAATATCAGATTTATATCTTGCCAACATATTCCACAGCACTTTACAATTCTGAGAACTTCTTATTCAACATATGGAAAAATTTGATCTAGAGTTTAGTCATTCAAATAAAACAATCTACTAAATCACCATAATTTAATAGGAGGTAAATCTTGTATAGGTTAAGTCCTCTGTATGCTTAATATAATTAATGTTTAACCTACTAAGATGATTCAGTGTCACCGCTGTAGTCTAAAAGTGACAACTAACAGTCGAGACAAACAAGGGATTACTGTATAAAAGAAAGGCGAATGTGTTAAAGTACTAAAAATATACTTATAGTGGAATACCCTGCGTTCCTTTAACCCCTTAACGACCGCGGGCGTAAGTGTACGCCCCGAAAACCCGTGCCTTAATGCAAACGGGCGTACATTTACGCCCGCGGTTTCCCCGATCGCTGCGTGTACACACGCAGCGATCGGGGAAGATGGCCTGCTATAATGTATAGCAGGCCATCCCTGCTTGTCGGCACGGGGGGTGATTAACCCCTCCCGTGCTGACGATCGCCGCTATTGGCTGATCAATTCAGATCAGCCAATGGCGGCGATCTGCAGCTTTCCGGGTCATCGGTGACCCGATGGCCCGGAAAGCAATGGCGGTCGGTGCTGTCCGAGAACGGCACCGACCGCCATTACTTTTAAAAGTGACCGGGCGTCCTTGACCGGGCGGCCGTGACCGGCCGGCCGATCACGGCGATATAAGTACCCCATGAAGGGGTTAAATACCTGCTTTGGACACCTCAGCTAGGTAGCTGAGGTGTCCAGAGCAGGTATTGACCCATACTCACCTGATCCAGCGTCCCGATCGCGTCTTCCGGGTTCCGATCGCGTCCTTGTCTTCGGCCTTTTCCGGCGGTCCCCTTCGGTAATCATCGGCTCCAGTGTCGTCAAACTTCGGCTTTTTCCAGAATTTGCGTTCTACTGCCCCCTAGCGGCTGATAAGTGTATATAATACACATATCAGTAGCTATAGGGTTGAAGAAATTTTTTTTTTTTTCCGCACCCTATCGCCGCTGAGTGCTGATCAGCATCGCACGTAAGTGCACCGCTTTACTTTCTTTTTTAACCCCTTGTGAAAATGGAAAAAAATCAAGGCTAGACCACAAGGGGCTAAAAAAAAACAAAAAAAACACAAAATTTGTAGAGCAATTTCCCCAGAGTGCGGAAATACCCCACAATGGACATAAAGCGGCATGCGGGTGCAGGGTAAGCCTCCAAAGGGAAGGAGCGCCATTTGGTTTTTTGAGGCTGGATTTGGCTGGAATGGATTTCGAGGGGCCATGTTGCATTTAAAAGGCCCCTGTGTTGCCAAGACAGTTGAAACCCCCACAAGTGACCCCATTATGGAAACTACACCCCTCAGGGAATGTAACAAGGGGTGTAGTGAGCATATGGACCACACTGGTGACGGGCAAAAATGTTGAACAATGTGGCGCGAAAATGAAATATTACATTTTTTACATTATAATGTTGGTCTAGCCTTGAATTTATCATTTTCACAAGGGGTTAAAAGAGAAAAAAAACACACAAAATGTGTAGAGCAATTTCCTCCGAGTCTGTAAATTCCCCACATGTGGACATAAAGCGCCATGTGGGCACAGGGCAAGCCTCCGAAGGGAAGGAGCGCCATTTGGATTTTGGAGGTTGGATTTGGCTAGAATGGATGATGAACGCCATGTCGCATTTACAGAGCCCTCGTGCTGCCAAGACAGTGGAAACCCACCACAAGTGACCCCATTCTGGAAACTACACCCCTCAAGGAATCTAACAAGGGGTGCAATGAGGATAGGGACCCCTTGATGACGGGCACATTTGTGCCGTGAAAGTGAAAAAATGAAAATATTCACTTTCATGTCACATTGTTCCACATTTGTGCCCGTCACCAGTGGGGTCCATATGCTCACTGCACCCCTTGTTAGATTCCTTGAGGGGTGTAGTTTCCAGAATGGGGTCACTTGTGGGGGGTTTCCAGTGTTTTTGCAGCACGAGGGCTCTGTAAATGCGACGTGGCCCTTGAAATCCATTCCAGTGAAATCCAGCTTCCAAAAGCCAATTGGCGCTCCTTCCCTTCGGAGGCTCGCCCTGCGTCCGCTTGGCACTTTATGTCCACATGTGGGGTATTTCTGTACTCAGGAGAAACTGCGCTACATGTTTTGTGTTTTTTTTTCCTTTTATCCCTTTGTGAAAATAAAAAATTGAAGTCTAGAACAACGTTTTAGTGTAAAAAACACTTTTGTCTTTTTTCACACCATATTGTTGGGAAAATCTGTGAAGCACCTGTGGGGTCCAGATGCTCACCGCACCCCTTGTTACATTCCTTGAGGGGTGTAGTTTTCTGAATGGTGTCCCTTTAGTGGTGTTTTTTAGGTTTTGGCACCCCAGAGCCTCTGCCAACCTGAAGTGGTACAGTCAGAAATGACCAAATATAACGGAGCCATTGAAATGCAATAGGCGCTCCTTTATATCTGAGGCTTGTGGTTGCGTCAAATAGTGCAATAGGGCCACATATGGGGTATTTTTATAAACTGCAGAAACGGGGCAATAAATATTGGGGTGCATTTCTCTGGTAATAAGTTTATAATTATGAAAAATATTGGATTACAATAAAATCTCTGCACAGAAAATTAAAATTTTCAAATTTCTTACACACTTAGCTTTTATTTCTGTGACTCCCCTAAAGGGTTAAAACACTTTCTAGATGTGCTTTTGCAGAGTTTTGGGGGTGTAGTTTCTAAAATGGGGTGCTTTGTGGGGCTTTCTAACATACAGTCCCCTCAAATACACTTTAAACCTGAACAGGTCCCTAAAAATATCTGATTTTGAAATTTTACTGAAAATTTGGAAATTTGCTGCTAATGTTTTATGCTTTCTATTGTCTAAAAAAAATGAAATATAGTTTAATAAATGCCGCCAACATAAAGTAGACATGTTGCTAATGCTATTTAATATATAATTTATGTGGCAGAACCATTTTCTGTATAAGCAGAAAAGTTTTAAAGTTGGAAAAATGCATTTTTTTACAATTTTTCACGTTATTTTGGTTTTTTTCATAAAAATTTGTTATAAGTATCGACTCCAATTTACAAGAAATGTGAAGTACAATATGTCACGAGAAACAATCTCAGAATCAGCCGGATAGGTAAAAGCATCCCGAAGTTATTAATGAATAAAGTGACACAGGTCATATTCATAAAATTTGCTCCGGTCCTTAAAGAGAACCAATCACGGAAGAAATTTAAATTTTTTTTATTTTCTAATTCAATGTAATTATTTATTTAATTAACATTTGTAAATACTTTTATTTATTTTTTCGGCTGCGTTTTTGTTTTATTCACTTTTCAATTCACTGTCTCGCGCCGGCTCTTTTCAAAAGAGCCGGCTCGAGACAGGAAGCTCCCGTCATCCACAGCGGCAGCAAGGCCGGCCGCCGCCATCTTGATTACGTCATTTGCGTTCCAGTGGTGGAACGCAAGTAACGTAATCAAGATGGCGGCGGCCGGGCCGAACAAGAGGAACAGGTATAGTATAAGATACAGACTGCAACAGCAGTCTGTATCTTCATTTTGTCTATTTATGAAGATACAGACTGCCTTTGCAGTCTGTATCTTATACTTTACCTGATCCTCTTGTTCGGTGCTGGAAGGCCGGGCGACGCCATCTTGAATACGTCACTTGCGTTCCAGCGGTGAAACGCAAAGTGACGTCATCAAGATGGCGGCGCCCGGCCTTCGTTCAGCTATCAAGAGAATTGGGTAAAGGGATAAGATACAGACTGCACAGGCAGTCTGTATCTTCATAGATAGACTTAGGGAGAGATTTCCTTTGATAATAGGGACAGTGATTTTTAGGTGATTGGTCCTCTTTAAGGCCATTTCAGGCCCGGTCCTTAAGGGGTAAATATAATGAATTTGTTATTTCTATGGTAAAACAAAAAGCCATTTTTTAGAGGGGCATGTAACCAAAAGTTTCTCTTTTCACAATGAAAATTTCAGCAGACATCAGCATGCTTTGGTTTGTGGGGAGGCAGTCACCTATCAGCAGCAAAAAGGTATAGGCTGCTGTCTCCTGATGCTGGGAAAAGGTCAAACGATGAAGTGCTGAATGGCAGGAGTGGTCGTGTTGTGTGATATCCCCTTTAGAGGCTATGCAAAGGATTTACCTACAATCCCCTCACACAAGCCCAGAGTCTGAAGGTTTGGGGCAATCAACAAGTTAAAACCTTACTTAGGGTGCATTCACACGTACAGAATTTGCTGCATATATTTTTTATGCTGCACGTTTTGCTAAAACCTGCTGCAACACTTGGTACAATTACAGTCTATGGCCCAGAATGTACTAAAAGCCATATTTCACTGTGTCTCTGTCATTATAGCTTTGACTCCACATGGCCACAGGAACCAATAAGTTGGGCAATATGCAAGAATCCTCACCAAAGAAGCTGACACCACAACTACACGACAACTTGGATGCTCTACCCAGCAACAGTGCTTATTATATCAATGAGTCTGACCAAAATGGTACATTTTCCGTCACTAAGCTGTGACACTGACCTGTGCACTGACAAGTTTTCTGCGGCCGCTATTCAATGAATAGCGGCCGCAGAAAACTGACATGTCAGTTTTTTGCAGCGCTGCTACGGATCCCGGATGGATCCGGCTTGTACACTATGGGGGAGATTAATGAAACTGATGTAGAGTAGAACTTTCTCAGCTGCTCCTAGCAACCTATCAGATTCCACTTTCATTCCTCACAGATTCTTTGGAAAAAGAAAGGTGGAATCTGATTGGTTGCTAGGGGCAACTGAGCTAGTTCTACTTTACACCAGTTTGATAAATCTCCCCCTATGTGTATACACTCCGGCCGGGATACCCTCTACCTGCAGCACTATGTAAGTCCTGTAGTAATCACGGCCGTTGTTGCAAATCGTCATATCAGGTATATTAGGAGGAGTAAAGGGGTTGGCCACTTTATATGAAGATTGCTCTGTGTACAGTACTAAGTGTACTCAATGCACTTACTAACAGCAGCTCTCTGTGTACCTTATAGTGCCAAAATCAGACTTCCCTCCTCCAGGCTGTGCTGTCCTGCTCTATAGTGATTCTGTCCATAAGATGGCTGACATGGAGAAGCATGTGAGCATGTCTGCCGCTAGTGTCCACTACTAAGCCAGTACATGCCTATGGAGGACACTGGGTGCAAGGCACAATCACATGCTCCTCTATCTTATGGACAGAATCACTACAGAACAGGGCAGCCCAGGCTGGAGGAGGGGAGTCTGATATTAGCTCTATAAGGTACACAGGGAGCTGCTGTCAGTAAGTGCAGTGAGTACACTTACTAATACTATACACTGAACTATCTTACTATAAAGTGGCCATCCCCTTTAACTGTTGGTAGAATCCTGAACAATATCATATACAAGTGCATGTATCAACTACTTTTTCTTTTACTGATAAGTGCTAGATTTTGAAACGTGTACTTTTTCTCTAATCTGTTTAATTTTTCTGATTGAAAAATTTTGGGGGAAAATTATTATGGGGACAGCAATCTTGCCTGGGCTGTTTTCAACAGCATTTAATAGCATGCTTTACTGCAAGCCTCATAGACACAGACGACAATAGACAGGACCTACCCCCTTGAGATGAATGTGAAATGTTACTGAGCATACTCTATGACCTTTGAAGAGGTCTTTTCACAGGGAGGTGCTTTTGTGTTATACTGACACTATCATCTACTAGTGTCACCTGTTGCTGTAATGCTGTACAGATCACTTTGCAGCAGCCTCCTCTTATCACCACAGACAGAACAGGAAGCCTCAGCTTAGTTTTATACACAGTGCTGAGAATGAAAACTGAAAGACTCAGGATAATGTAAAGGGGTAGTGCGGCGCTAAAAAATTATTCACAGAATAACACACATTACAAAGTTATACAACTTTGTAATGTATGTTATGTCTGTGAATAGCCCCCTTCCCCGTGTCCCACCACCCCCGCCCGTGTACCCGGAAGTGTGTGGTGCATTATACATTACCTGATCCTTGTCGAGGCCGTCCGCCATCTTGTGCCAAACATCATCTTCGGACGCACGGCCGAATCGCTGGGGGACGGCACGGGCGGGTACACGGGCGGGGGTGGTGGGACACGGGGAAGGGGGCGATTCACAGACATAACATACATTGCAAAGTTATGACATGAGGACTGTCCTTCAGCAGACAATAAGTCAACTTGAAAACACCATGAGACGTCGTTGTCAAGCTATAATTGATGCTCAAGAGAGCATGACAAGTTATTGAGACATTGACATTTCTTGTTGGGGTTACCCGCCACTGTTGTTTGCTTTTGTTTCAATAAATTGTTTAAGATGAGGAAATCACCATTGCATGATTTTACTTGCTCTACTTTCATTAAGTTAATATCACTGTAGCGTGAACTTTTTATGTTTTTCATAAATTTCACCCGCAAATATCCCTAACTTTTTGCGAGTAGAGTATACGAATTGCCAGTGGTATACAATACCCTCTCACCCCCCCCCCCCACCCCCCCCACATACATATTTTTCATATGTATTGAAAGTATTTTTTTTTTTTTTTTTTTGATAGATAAAACTGGATGTCCACTTTTGTTTGCAGGTAATTACAATACTGTTGATTTAAGTCATCACATCACTTCAGACAAGAAATAAAAAGTACAGTCCTGCAAGGATAATTTAGGGATCATTCACATGTTCCATGCACAGTTCACAATTACGGATGATGTGTTACGGAATGGACTTCAGAACTCCCGATATCATCATAAATTATAATACCAGAAGCTCCAAAACAGGCAGCATTTCAGAGCTTCATCCCGGGGGTTCCCAATTCCAGTCCATAGTGCATAAAAGTGGAACGTTTGATTATCCCCTTAGTGCTCATCAGGCTCAGAATGGCCCACAGGAAAACAGGGGAATCCCCCGGTGGGCCATACCCCTTGGTGGGCCCTTGGCAGGAGGCCTCCCTGTCTGACTCTTTCTACCAGAGAATAAAAACAATTTCTATGCTATAGAAGCACAGACAAATATATATAAGGTACCATGTGTATTCTTGACCTAACAGCATCTAACAGTGTCAGCAGTTTGGAATGCGAATTACAGCTGACAGAAGTCTTGTAACAAATGATAGTCAGGCAGTGGAGTGTGGGAAGATAATAAAGAAACTATACTCACCAGTCCCTGTGCCCCTGGACCGAGCTCTCTCCCACAGCTGCTGGAAGTTTTTCAGTCATTTTCAAACAGATTCTGTGTATGTCAAGGCCCCAGCTCAATGTCATATACTCGCCTGATGGATTGCCTGCTCAGCCAGTCAATGACTGCAGCGGTCTCCATCCCCAGTCAGTGATTGGCTACGCGGGCACATTAAGGAAGGGCTTTGGGGGCACAGGGATGGGTAAGTATACTTTCTTTATGTTCCTGCACCCCCTGCCTACCTGAGATTTATTAGTTTCATGGGACTTCTCCTTTCAAGGAACTTAAGTGGCAATTTATGCTGTTCACATAGAGTGACTGACAATTTACTAGTAGTGATGCCAGTAGCAGCCAGTGGTGTATTCTTTCCAGTCTGACACATTGCTCTCTTCTGCCACCTCTGTCCATGCCACGAACTTACTTTGGACAGTTCCTGACATTGATAGAGGTGGCAGCAGATATTAATGTGTAAGACTGAAAAGAATACACCACTTCCTGCTGAACATACAGCAGCTAATAAGTACTGGAAGACTGGAGATTTTTTTAATAGAAGAAAAGTACACATTTCTGGCACCAGTTTATTTGAAATTATTTTTTTTTGCTGGAGTACCCCTTAAATACTGTGGACTATTTTACTTTTAAATAACTTGACAACCCCTTTTGTACAGTCAAAGCAGTTTCTCCATTGATCAACTAATCGGGTGATCACTGATTTCCTTTGAAAGTCTGGGAAATGTAGTTTTACATGGCACCCATACTACTTGTCTATACTCTGGAGGATTTCCAGGTAAGGATCCCCTTCTTGTCTATTCATTTCAACAGCTTTATGTATAATACTCTTTGGCTGCCCTTTCCACATACAATTACATCAGATTGTTAACAGTCTCCTTCATGTTAACAAATCTGCTGTATATAACTATATACCAGTGGTTTTCTAAACTGTGTATAGAAATGTCTGTGAACCACAAGTGTCCCTCCAAAAAGTTGGGAGGTATGGAGGAAGGGCTGACCGCAAAGCATTATGGGGAAGCTTGATGTCATGTGTTTTCAGTCATCATCATTATGAGCTTTACAGTAATGGAGCAGCCTTATCAATCTGCCAGACACAAAACATGGTCTGATTTGCCCATAGCAACCAATCACAGATCACCTTTCATATCTTAACAAGCTCTTATAAAATTAAAGCTGAGCTTTGATTGGTTGCTATGGGCAAGTTAGACTGCCTAAGGTGCGCATGGCAACCAATCACAGTTCAGCTTTTATTTTGAGTAATTTGAGAAATGAAAGCTGCTCTGTGATTGGTTGCTATGGGCCACATCAAACCATATTATTTAGTGTCCTTAGTGTGGCCTAACCATAAGCTGTTTGCTTGGTCACAAGTGTGTTTAATGACCTCAGCAGTAAAGCACATTGTCAGTCATTAATGGGTTAATGCTTCAGATGTGTTTACCTGCAGTAACCATGGCAACCGTGCACTGTGATGACAAGCACTTATGTCATAAAGAAGGTACCATAAAGCAATGCACCGCACCCTGATCAGTGCCATCTTGGATGCGCCAGAGGACCTTGAGCTTAACTACTTTACTGCCCCCTACCCTTGATGAAATTTGGAGGTTCTAGCAGGAGAAAAGGGGTGGTCTGCTTTAGACTATCCCTTTATCGAGTCTACACCTTCTTGAGAAGTGGACCTGGATCTGTGAAGGAGAAGAGATACAGCCGCCTAGCCATCAATAAGGTGACAGATTTTGTAACCAGATCTCTCTCACATCCAGTTTATTATATTTATAGTATGGTATTACCCTCTAAGCCCAGGGGAGGGGCAACTCTCCAGCCATGGCTCCCTCGAGGTTTCCCCCACAGGGGTTTTTTCCTTGCCTGAGTGCTGGAGGGTAACTCTTCGTGAGTCGGGGGTCTGCTATTTTCAGTGTCATGTAATTTCAAATAAAATTGGGCCCCTTTGACACCTGATTACAATGTGTTGTGTCTTTATTTTCCGCTCTTTGGTTTATCTTATTATGCTTGTGAGTTGGGGATCCATCACATATTGCAGAGTCATAAAGCTGGACATCTGCCTGCTACACAGATCTATCACTTGCACAATGCGCACAAGTAGGATGGAGCAGTGGATAGAAGAACTCCTGCATGTATGTGTGTATCCCTGGATTAAAGGGACACTCAAATCCTTTTTTTTTTCTTTTTTCTTTGTAAATCAGGTTTTTATTGAAAGACATATAACAAAACAGAAGAAAAGGCAGGGTAATAGCAGTCAAAGCAAAGTCCAATAAACAGTGGATACATTTTCAGCGAACAATCTAATAAAAAGTAAAGTCTACAGTATCCTTTCCTGCGGGATAGCCCGGCTAAGGCAATTCTGCCCCAGAGGGCTGGAAACGTTATCTTTATGTCCGCCATACAGTGGAGTGTCATAACAAAATTTCTTAACTAGCAACTCAGAACAGTTTTCAGAGAGAGAGAGAGAGAGGAGAGCGAGATAAAAATAAGAGAGGGAGCAGTTGGAAGTAAGAGAAGGGAAGAGAGAGAGAAAACAGAAAAGGGAAGGGGGGGGGAGTGGGGGAGGGGTAGGTAGGGACAAATATGGGAGGTGACCCATAACATCACCAGTGTAGGGGCAGTATTGTTCATACCCAGGACCAGAAAAGGGCTGTAAATCACTATATCAGTTTCACGTCAACCATCACGCCAGGGAGGGACTGTCTTTGAAAGTGAGCCACGGGAGCCAGACGCAGTCCACCCGTTTGCTGCAGCTATGTTCCTCAAGGATTCCATTCGATGAATGAAGTCCATTTCGGCGGACCACTCAGCGATGGAGGGAGCTGTCGTGGACTTCCAGTGCTTAGGCATAACAGCCCTGGCAGCCGTCAGAAAGTGGCGGAGCAGGCCTTTCTTGGCGGTAGAGGAAGAGCCCGTGACTAAAGGAGAGCAGGGCAAGGGCAGGAGAAGGGGTCACATCTCTGCCAGTAACTGTCGCATAGATTTCAAAGACCGCATCCCAGAAAGGGCGTAGGGCAGAGCAGTCCCACCATATATGGAGCATGGAGCCCACAGCCGCGGTGCAGCGCTAGCACGTATCAGGCACATCCGGATAGAACAGATGGAGGGGCAACGGTACCACCAGTAGAGTATTTTAAAGTTTTTCTCTTGGGCATGGCAAGCTAGTGGCCATGTATGCGTAAGAGTAAAAAATTTTTGTAAGTCTGACTTCTGATTCCCATGCTGAAATATAAGCCAGGGCATGATCCGCGTCTTTATCTAGGAGGAGAGGGTACAGTTGGGAGACGACCCTCTCAGGGGGTGATGGCAACAGGAGCATAGACTCCAAATCAGTCTGTTCTGTAATGTGGACCCTTCCTGGGAAGTGTAGGGTCAGATAAGCTTTCAACTGTGCATGCTCAAACCAGGATAGGCTCCTCTCAGGACAGAGGTCTTGTAGGCCCGGCAACGGTGGTAAGGTAGTGTGAGCGCCCAAGACCTGACTTATCCGGGCACCCTCTGAAGCCAACCAAATTAAAAAGAATTCTCTGTCGCAAGCCGGGGGGAAAGGCCGGGTCCCCAAACAAGGGGCTCATGGGACCCGGGCGATGTGAAAGATTATACAACAGGAGGAGTTTGTCCCATACCGATAAGAAATGTCCGGTCAAGGGGAAGAAGACAGAAGCAGGCGGTCTGTGAATGGGGAGTACCCAGGGTAGCGATTTTAATGGGATCGGAGACAGGGCCTCCTCGATCCCAACCCATTGCTTGTCCAAGGGGACACTCAAATCTTAAAGAAAAAAACACACATGAAAAGGTTTATACCTACATCTGCAAGGCTTGTCAAAAAGTTTTATCAGGTGACAGAGTCACACCAATCACAGCATATCATAGCAACATGGACAACACCATAAATATACATCATATATACATAACCCAGTGGCTCTTGTGTGTGTGTGTGTGTGGGCAGCATGAAGGGCAATGCAAAGTATTGCGCCCCAACACTCATCCATGCAGGTGTGGGCTAGGTAGCTGCCCCCCCCCCCTGCAAAATGCACAGGATAGGGGATATCAAGCTGATTGGTTGGGGTCCCAGTGGCCACGCGAATGTGGAAAACGTGTCCCCCTCAAATAAACAGTGGGGACAGTGCTCCATTCATTCTCTACAGGTCTTGTTATCCTGTGAATAACTTTGGGAGAGGGGTATGTTCTCATGTACTATATGGCTGGACTCAGACTAGGCGGTTTTCAGAAATATGTCATATGGCATTTTTGGGGTTCAAAAACGCAGAGACCAGATGTTAGTTGATAGTGGGGAAAAGCGAAACACAACACCCATAGGACATTTTTCTGCTATGGTGTTTTTTTTGTGTGTGTTTTGCCACAAGCTTCTATAGGGGGGAATATTGTCATGTCTATATGGAAATTCGTGTTTTTCCCCAGTTCTTCAACATAAAACCTGGAATCACATGATAAATAATGACATGACTTGTACCAAAAAAAAAAAACCCACAGGGGATAAAATGCTAATAGTACTTTACACTAAAATGAAAACATGGCAGAAAAAAGTGCCAGGAAGATGTGCAACAGTCTCAATCTTGGTTCACATTTGTAGTTAATTCAGTAGAAAAAAAATTGGTACTCCAGCGATTATTTTTTTTTTCTTTCAAATCAACTGGTGTATAAAGATTTGCATTTTATTTAAAAAAAAAAAAAAAACTGTACTTATCAGCTGCTGTATGTCCTGCAGGAAGTGGTGTATTCTCTCCAGTCTGACTTAGTGTTCTCTGCTGCCACCTCTGTTCATGACACAAACTGTTCAGAGCAGAAGAGGTTTTCTATGGGGATTTGCTACTGCTTTAGACAGATCCTGTCATGGACAGAGGTGGCAGCAGAGACTGTGCACTGTGTCAGCCTGGAAAGAACACAGCATCTCTTGCAGGACATACAGCAGCTGATACGTACTGGAAGACTTTTAAATAGAAGTAATTTACAATCTATATAACTTTTCAGACACCAGTTGGTTTGAGAAGAAAATTTTTTTTTGCCAGAGTACCTCTTTAAATTAAATAAAAAAGTCAATTAGCTTGACAGTGGAAAATTAGACTAGACAGTGTAAAAATGCATCATATTAAGGTCTCGTTCACACCACGTTTTTATTCTTTTTGCTCCATGACCTCCATACCTTTCCATATAGTTATGATGGAGGCCACTTTATACCATCTGTTCTACATAGAGTCCCAAAATTCATACTGTAATACCTCCCATTCTTGCTTTAAATCCCCCCTTTTCCTATTTTATGAATAAATAAAAATAAATAAATTAACATATTTGGTATCGCCGCTCGCATATCCTCCCAAACTATTAAACAATCACATTCCTGGTCATGCACAGTAAACATTGTAAGTGCAAAAAATACGAGGGCACCGGTATGGGTAAGTATACTTTTGTTATTATGTTCTTGCCTGCCTGAGATTTGTCAGTTTAATGGGACTTCTAGTTTCAAGATACTTATGTGGCATCCTATGCTGTTTGTATAGAGTGACTGACAAGTTACCAGCAGTGAGCCAGCATTGCTGGCCACATACACAGCGCTGTGCAAAGTCGCTATAATAATGTGAAAGGTTTGGTTATATCTGGTATATGTAGGGTGGGCCCCTAGAATTAAATTCCCTGGTGGGCCCAAGGTACCCCAGTCTGACACTGGTGCTCATACAGAAACCTGGGATAGATAAATGGCTGGTTGTCAAGGTGTCTCGTGTGTTTCTAGGTCACAAATTCACTTATATCTAGTCAACAAAGATTCAATACAAACAATAGAAGATGTTTTATATGAAATTAGATGTCTCTCTCTATTTCTCCTAATGGTTAAAATGAATACTATTCCTATTAATAAGCTGTATAAGATCCAACTCTTAAAAATACAAGGTGTTATGATACTGCAATTTGGCTGAATCTTGATTTGACAGAGAATAGAAGTATAGCATCACAATTTATAATCTGGGAATTTTTTTTATTACAAAATATTGTATTGAGAAAGAAAGTGGGAAAAGGAATATAACATTTTAGCAGATATATGGGAAATGAAATATTAAGAAGCCGAGTACAACTGACAGAAGGCTCAGTTACAATATGATGATTTTTATTTTATTGTTTTTAATATTTCTTTGATGTAGGAAGATTGAGTAAATTCCTTGTCTCATTCAATCGGAATCAAAATCCACCAGCTTATATTTCTGCCATTAGAAATGAGAAAAGCAGGCTTATAAATGATCCATAGGGCATAAAAGAAACATTGCAACCTTTTCACTTATATTCATCTTAACTGGACTATGACCTTCAAGGATTGAATGTATATCTTGATTTAATTACGTTTCCATCCTTAACTACAGTATTCAGGTTATATTCTATCTCTGCTATCTCTGGGAGCCCTACAACAACCCTCAAATAATAAAACTCTGCTTATAGATGAGATCACTTTAAAATGATATTCCCAACATCTGGAGCTGCTGCTTTGGGAAATGGTCGACAGCTTTTTGCATTAAATGCAAGTGCATTAATAACTATGTAACTAGTAGCAACTCCGGGATGTGGGGGTCTACCAGCACATCTCTTTTCTCAATTTTGAAATTAAGCTTCTGGAGAAGGTGCTTGCCAATGTATTATTGTTGGTCATTGATTCCATTTTCAGTTTTGCCACATTTTTTTTACCATTTTGGTGTGATTTTCCCCAAATTGAGGCAAAAATGCACTATTTTACTGTGGTTAAGCAAATCATGGCAACGGCATTGCATTGCTCTTTGAATTGAATTGAGGCACACAATATGGGTTTCCCCTTCCCCCTCTCTCTTTTCTGCTGTCATTCCCTGCACAGTTCATTAAAACAGATATTTTTTTAAATAGATTGACCAGTGTCATATACTTCCCCAGGATGTGACATGGGTGCAACTGCAAATCTATCTTCATTCATTCCATCATGCACTCATCTTCCACTCAGCTTACAAGTTGACAAAACTTCTAAGCATTCCCACATCAGTATATTTTTGCAGATCTTTTTTTGTGGATCCGCATTTTTGCGGCTGTTACTAAGGAAATGTCTGTAACGTCTGCAAAAAAATGCGGATCACATAGACATTTATTGTTGTTCTGTGCTGCAAAGAACATGTCCTTTTTTTGCAGATCCACAAAAAATTGTGGATGTGTAAATAGGCACATAGAAAACAATGGGATCTAAATTTGTCCGTAATTGCAAATCACGATCAAATTATGCAGACATGTGAATGAGGCCTGAAAGTTTCAAACACAAATGCGAGCGCCCTCTATTGGAGAGAGAAAGGCAAGATAGGTCCCAAGTTATTCTAATGATATTCTATTCAGTGATAACACTCAGTGAGGAGGCTGGTAAGGCTGCAAAAAAAACTTTTTTCACTCTCTCCCTGCCTCCCCCTTTTTATTTTTATTTATTTATTATCCTAAAGGATAGGATCTTGTACCTGGGGAGGGGGGGGGGGGGGTGTTTCTAGATTGGTTGGGGGAGAAGGAGAGAGGCTAGATATTTTCTTTTTTTTATTTCAAAATTTTTTTATTTTCCACGCCCAAAAATCCATTCCCTAAAATTACCAGGGACGCAGCCCATCATCAAAAGAAATATAATAACATTAATGCAAACCTTCCCACCCTACCCACCCAACCCACCCCTGCCCGATATGGAGAGAGGAAAAAAAAAAAAAGATATTTTCTTTTCAGTTAAACGTGGAAGGTTGACCAAGGAAGCAGGGTTGACCTTTGGAGTCACAGGGAGCCCCAGCCCAGGAATTTTATTGATATGTATATATGTGTGCAATTTGTAAGTAGTTTTAACTATCCTGTACCAATTTTATATTGAAGCATTCTTTTTCTTTCTTGTTTATACTATGAAATGGGAACTATAAAAGTTAATAAAGACAATTTAAAAAAAAGAAAAGGCTGCAAAAACCTCTGTTCCCGCCATCTGGCAACACGAGGATGTGCCACTATGCTTCTCGGGACATGTTGTACAAGCAGATGAGACATAGTGGAACATTTTAGCACAAATCTACAAGGCTATGTCTGGAGAAAAGAAAGAGAAAGATCACTACACAACAAGACCAAAATCTCTTCCCAACTGTGAAGCATCAGGGCCTGAATGAATGAATTCATAGCTGTATCAAAAAAATTTCAGGAGAATGTAAAAGCAACAGTCCATGACCTCAAGCTGAAGCAATCTGGCTGATGGAACGAGACAATACAAGACACAAAGCACAGAAGTAAATCAACTAAAATATTGTTGAAAAAATTGTTGCTTTTGGAAATGGCTGTGTGAGAATTTCGTCTTTAAAGACTGGGGGAGATTTATCAAACATGTTGTGAAGTAAAATTGGCTCAGTTGCCCCTAGCAACCAATCAGATTCCACTTTTCTAACCCTGAAAGTAATACCTAACACAGCTTTTGTTTGGACGCATGCCTGCTGAACAGAACACCAGGGCATGCAGCTGTGATTCTTTTTAGCCCACCGCCATTGTCCCCTACCTTCACCATCTATTGCAGAGCAGCTGCATGCAGGACATGAAGACTGTCACCTGCCGCCAACCCCAATGTTGCCTCTTCTGGCCATCACTTGTACCGTAGATGCGCAGGCTAGACATCAAGAAGCCATCCCCGTATCCCCTACCGCCAGATTTAGAGCTGCACAGTCTGCCAATATCCCATCGCCTGCCGCAATACTATGCGCTGTCCCTGCTGTGCTGTATGAGTGTGCTGTGGTGAGCTCCCCCTGGTGGTCAGAAGCCACCATACCACATGCTCTGTCCTTGCTGTGTATGTAACATGTAAATTCTTCTTCATGGAAAAATAAGACATCCCCTGAAAATAAGACCCAGCGCATCTTTGGGAGCAAAAATTAACATGGCACTGTCTTATTTTTGGGGAAACACGGTAGTTTAGAGTTGCATTTAAATCTTCAGACTTCAGAGCTGAAACCTTCTTTCTTGCTTCCTTGTAGGATTAATTGTAAGGTTCTTTAAAGGGAACCTGTCACCCCCCGTGCCGGGGTGACAGGCTCCCGACCCCCCGTTAGAGCCCCCTATACTCACCTAATCCCGCCAGGTCCTGCTTCTGGAGATGCTCGGGTCACGGAGATCTCAGCCGCTGCAGCCCGGCGCGAGCGCTGAGAGATGAGTCCAACACCCATAGAGAATGACAGGAGAGTCCAGCGCTCCGTCATTCTCTATGAATCTTCATCACCCAACCATCTCCAGAAGCGGGACCCAGCGGGATTAGGTGAGTATAGGGGGCTCTAACGGGGGGTCGGGAGCCTGTCACCCCGGCACGGGGGGTGACAGGTTCCCTTTAACTAAGTTCAGAAAACAGATTGGCACTATCTCAAGTTCTGGGACCCCCCAGAATCCTTTGCATACATAGTAGAACAGTATGGATGGATAGGAAGGACAAGAACGGTTGAATGTATCTGCATGCCTGCATTGCCCACACCTAATGAGTAAAACATGAATCCATACTGATGTGTGCTGCTTTCTGCACAGCCCAAGTAAACTAATTGATTTATTTATAATGCACCACTCTTTGATTTTTTTTCAAGGGTGTATTCTCACGTGCAGTCTTGTTCACCTAGAAAAAAATGCCTTTGGGGGGGGGGGGCAGCCGTCATGCCGAGACAGAAATATGGCTGCATCCTAAAAAATATGGCCAAAAATGACATTGTGTCAACATATCCTGTATCCATGCGTCAGTACATGACTAGGACTCACGCACACTGTCATTTTGCATCCTTTTTTTGTTTACGGCCGTCATTTTAATGTCACCCAGCTGTGCTAAAAACAGATGTATCTATAAATGTCCATTTAGACTTTTAACAACTTGCCAAATAAGCACAACAAAGACAAATGTATGGGCAATTTAGTTGCTTTAAGGGGGATTGATCTTTAATGCCATGCAAATCTCCCAAAGTGTTTCTTACAAGGCAAAGTGGTCTGCTATTGAGAGGATAGTAATGCTTCCTTCAAGAACCTTTTAACAGTTTTCATAAGAACAAAACAGCTTTCAGTTCACCATACATATTAATGTATTTTCACACTTGCAATTGAAAGCAACAAGGCATAAGACAAAGTGCTCTACTTCCACAATTATTCATGGTCTAACATTTACTGAACTCTAAATTCAACAAGCTACACACTACTTGGAAGCAAATGATACCTACAAGTCTATAACACGGAAGAGCCCATAGTCCACAGCCCATAGTAAGGAACAGCAACACATGTCAGGTATCACTCAGATCCTGTCTGCCAGACACAATGTACAGTACTGAGAATCTAATGATGGACCAGAGATTGGACCTTCAGTACAGAGCTGCTGATACACATTAGGCAAGGCTTAAAGGTGAGTCCAGAGGTGTATCTTCCATTTAAAATTCTAACAGGTACTAATACACAATGATGGCTGGACCTCAACTAAGGTGGGCTGAACTGCTTAATACACAATAAAGGTTAAAGCCCAAGTTAAGGTGGATAGGATTGGATATATAAGTGTTCAATTCCTATAGAACTGAACTGCTTTTACATAAAAAAAAGGTTAAACCTGAACTTAAGATGAAGCAAAGGTTGGACTTTCAATGTAAATGAATTAAAATATGCAAATGCTAAAGCATAATGAAGGACGGAGATGAAGTTCAAAGAGACAGTGCTGACCAGCTAATGCACAAAGGGTGGGCTAAGGAGGCAATAAATTCTATCTATAATGATGGCAGTAATGATTCCTTCCACAAAACAACCACCATCCATGCATCTATTGCACCAAGATGATTGCATCCCACCACCTGAAATCCTTTAAATCTTTCATCACATTGATCAGGCATCTTTTTAACATTTCCCCATTCGGTTGCTTTTGCATAAGTGTAACTAGTAGTTAGGATGTGGGAATGATTATTTTTTCAGGAGCAGAACTGAACAGGTCCTAGATTTTAGTGGAGATGCAAACCTGGTCAGAGACCTTTGCCAGGATCTCAGTTTATCAGTACATTTATGGGACATTTTTTTTTTTTTAGATATACTGCACTGATGAAGAAGCAGCAGACCTAGGGAATTTCTTTTCCATTTAACTCTTATTCAGTGCATTTTAATCACATGTAAAGTAACACTTGCTCCAGGAGTCTCTGTAGGAAATCTGACTATATATCTTGGGCTGACAAGTAGAATAATTGTCATAGCTGTCCCAGCAGGCACAATGACATTCTTCATTCAATTAGTCCAGAAAGACAAGACAACATAAAACATACAGAGCATTATAAGGCACACACAGGGTATGGTTGAAGAAATAAGATCTATTACCAGGCGCATGGTGAAATTCCTGTAGAATCCTCAGGGGTACAAACACTGGCTGATGCTGCTGATGTGGATGCTGTTCTGGAGGATCTCTGGGCTTGATGTGACTGCCACTTGGTACCAGGTGACTCTGTGAACACATTCAAAGCATCCAAGATCCCATAGACAGACAAGACACTCCTGACTCTTGGCTCACTCAGCACTGAGTGCTGTGGTGCTGAGGAGAGAAGGGAACCTGGATACTCACATTGCTCCTGCCACTGGCTCTGCAGCTCTGAGCTCATGTTAACTCCATCATTGCTGGATTCACAGTGCTGTGCATCTCCATGGATGCACTCAAAACTATTGCAGCGCATTTACTCCCGTCATTTATGTGAAATTCCTGGCTTGCATTAACCACTTGCTACACAAACAATATGCATTGCAGAAAAATATTTGTTTCCAAATGTCATCTTTTTTTTTTTACAAGCTTTATTTCTTTTTCTACCTAAATTGACATCTTTAAGCACTGCACATGACATGTACTTTTTACTGACATTTCTTTAACTTAGCAATTGAGATATATAGACAGTCTCCGAATATCCTTGGATTTTACATTTTGGGCATGTTTTTCTCTAACAGGGTTCAATGAAATCACTGTCAAATGTCAATAAATTTTACTAGTATATCTGTAACCAGGTGTTGATACCTGGAAGGGTAAAAACTGCTAGATGTGCATTTACTACAATGATGTCATTCTTTTCACATAGTCATGCCGCTGCTTTTAGCGCACAGAGAAATTTGTTTACTTATTTGAGGAGGGGGGAATATGATGCAGTTTATCAGTTATTTTTCCCTCTTTTGCCATTACTCTTATATAATTGCTGTTGGTTTTTCCACTACATTAAGGCACAACACTGTACAGTTGAATGGGTCAGAAGGACACCAACCACTTTATTCTTATGATAGGCATAGGTGCAGGAGGTCAGAGCCCCACTGTTAGATGGGAATACCCGTTTAGTTGATCTATATGCATCTCCATATTTGATCCCTGTTCAGAGCATGTATACTTTTAGTAAAAGAAGAGAGAAGTTGTCGTAAGAAACTAAAAAAAAGGCAAAAGATCTGAAATTCTTTAAAAGGGGTATTCCAACTTAAAACTAACTTTTACCCTATCCACAGGATAGGGGACAAGTAAGAGGTCACAGGGGATCCAACCTCTGTACCTCCGGTGGTCTCCAGATCAGCCTTGTCTCCTTTGAATACAGTCACAGGTATGGCACGTGACCCATGGCTCTATGCTCTATTCATTCTCTATGGAGCCGCCGGAAAGAGCCGAGTGCTGTCCAGATAGGCAATACTCATGGCACCATCTTCATCCACCACTTTTGTGACATAATCAAAGTAATCAATTAAACTAATCTGTCATGATCTACATTTAGATCATGTCATCATAGAGATAAATGATAGAAGTATGGGTACCTGAGAGGGGAGCTTACTTTATTCACATACAGCTCCCATATAGTTCAAGAAGGTAATGTTTCTATAATTCTTAACAAATTCTTAACAAACATTGACCAATAGGATTCTCAGCATATCCCTAAACAAGATGAAATAAATATATATATATATATATATATATATATATAGTATGCCTATTCAGAAAACAACATGGCAATTCACCTTGCAGTTACAGCTCCTACCACCAGTTGGCTATAAGAATCAACTGTAGCAGAAAAGAAATAAGACCCACATAACTTGCAGAAGTACAGTACATCTTACGTGACAGTTTTCTGAAATGTAAACTCTTTCAGAAAGCTACAGAATTCTTCTTATATATTCTACAGGGATACAACACATTTTAATAGACTCTCTTCAGGTCCTTTTATTATCTTAAAACAGACAATTAGATTAAAAAATGAAATTCAAGAAAACGCTGTACTGACATGAACTTCTTATCTATCAAATGAATATATGTCTTAAAACAGGAGTGAAAACATAGACCCATATATATATATATATATATATATATATATAATTTACCACCTTACCGCAAAGATTAGCTCTGGAGAAAATTGTTTGGTAGATGAGAAAAGAATTCTGCAGTCACATTTAGGGGGAGAGTAATGGAGACTCAGGGGAAGCCATATCTAAGGAGCAAGTTTGTTTCTAGAGGAGGAAACTAATCTTGCATGAGGGTGGGGGTTCATTGTCACGATTATTGTGTTTAGTGTACACTGTTCATCTGTTAAAAGGAATGTGTCAAGAATTTTTTGATGATTTTTTTTCTGGTCACCATGCTTGAAAATAAGATGAGACTTCCTTTTGGTGATAAAAGGAGGCTGCTGCAAAGTGATCTGTGCAACATTACAGCAAAAGGTGACACCAGTAGAGAAGGCAATAGATGAAGCTCACAACACAGCCCCACCCCCTTCCCATGTAATGACCTTTGCAAAGCTCACATACGTTGCAGAGCATGCTTACAGATGTATCCCATGCAAAGAATAGAGTCTGGAGATGTTCAGATGTCCATTGTGTCTATGTCCATGTATGAAAAATCAATTCAGTCTCTGTTTCTTTTTTTTTTTTTAAATGTATTTTTATTGGCACTGAGACAAAACAGGTGAAACCGTTCTGGCGTCGCAGCGCCCATTTTTTTCAATTTTATCGTAAGGAAAACATGAAGGAAACATGAATAGTATGCAGTACAATAAAATATAACAGTCGAAGAAAGCCTGGCCAGTCTCTGGCCGATAACAAGTCTAGTTGGGGAATTCGTCCCCAAGCAACCATAGAAACGCAGCAATCGCATCTTATGGTCATAAAGATATGCGACCCCAAAGGGCCCAAAAGTGAACTAAAATAAAACGTCCATTAAGAACACCAAACAAGGGGAGACACAACAGGAGACAAAGAAGGGGGAGGAAAGTGAAGAGGAGGATAGAAGCATAAGAGAACGGGGGGGGGGGAGGAGAGGAAAGCCTATCAGGAAGCGGGCTTAGGCAGCAGCCAGCTAATCGGCTCCGTTATCCACCCAGCTAGTTAGGGGGTGTCGTGGTCAGGTAGGTAAGCGGAGCCCACCCAGTGTGCCACAGATATCTTCTTTCAGGTACCAGGTGGACAATCGGTATGGGTAAACGAAGGTATGGACCTGTAGTGCGGTAAAATGCGACAAGAGAAAGATTCGCCATTTCTGGAAGAATTTCTGAGCATGTTTCTCAGTGTTCCGTTCCGCCTCTAATCTATCTGCGGCCAGGAAGAATTTCAGATCCTCTATCACCGCCACGATCGTTGGCATTGTAGAGTTGATCCATTCTCGCATTAGAACCCGTTTGGCTATCAACAAAACAGCATGGATCAGAGGCGGAACCGATTTAAGGCCAGAGGCCTCTACCGTCTGCTCATCTATACATTGAAAAACCAGTGGTAAAGGTTCCATCGGCAGGGTGAGTTTCCAGTGCCGAGCAACATAGTTAGTCACCTCTTGCCAAAAGGACTGGGACAGGGAGCAGGACCACAAGCCATGCCAAAAATCTGTTGTCGGAGTCCGGCATTTAGGACAGTGCAGAATTCTATCAGGAAAGCGCGGGTTTGCTGGCAAGTTGAAACCCCAATACGCATGATGCATGACTCTAAAAAAAGTTTCCCGCCAGACCTCACTGATAACATGTTTCCGCACCCTGTCCCAGCCCTCTAGAATCTCATCTCGCACCTCATCGGAACCCAATTTCGCGGCCCATTTGGCAAAGATAGTTTTTTTGTCAATGGAGAGAAGATGGTCGTTCAGAGTCCTATAAGTGTCCGATAAAGTCACTCTGCGAGGGCTCGTCCCTATGAAGTCATCAAAGGTATTGGGAGAAAGTTCCGTGGTAAGATTAACAAGCCTTGACTTACAGAAGGAGGTCACCTGTTTTATGGCTAAAAAAATGGCGACTGTCAAGAGAATACATCTCCCCGATTTCCCGTTCTGTAAGCCAACGCCCATCAGCATTGTGCATAAGTTGGTGAGCCGTCATGATACCCATGTCCTTCCATTCCCGGAAGATAGGATTGTCTCGACCCTGAGGGAATTCAGGATGTGTCCACAGCTGCAGTTTTTTAGACAAAAGGAAGGGTAGTCCAAATGTTTTACGTACCGCCTTCCATGCCAACACCGTATCTCTGATGATAATAGATCGTTTCAGTAAAGGGGGTAGGGCAGGGATTCTAGTATGGAGGCAGGAGGCAAGGGACCATGGGGCTGCGAGCTCCGATTCCAAAGTCAGGTTAGAAAAATTACTCGTATTATGGATCCAGTCCATTACGTGGCGTAAGAGACAGGCCAGGTTATACCCCCGTATATTGGGGAAATTCGTTCCTCCATCAAATTTGGACAGCATGAGTTTTTGAAGGGAAATGCGTGGCCTTTTGCCGGACCAAATGTAATGGAGGAAGGCCGAATTCAGCCTCTTAATGTCACTATGTTTAAGCAGAATAGGGATAGTTTGTAGAGGGTACAGCATCTTGGAGAAGCTCATCATCTTAACTAGATGACACCTCCCCAGGAAGGAGATGGGTAAGTGAAACCATCTCTTCAGTTCGGCACAAATCTTGTCAATAAGGGGGGGGTAATTCAGTTGGTATAAAGAGTGGGGGTCTGCCCCTATCTTGATACCCAAATAAGTGACATGAGGCTTCACCGCTCCCAATAAACCAATAGAGTTCCAGAAGGTAGCCGGGAGTTTCCTTCCAAGCTCCAAGATCTCGCTCTTAGTGGGATTTATTCTGTACCCAGAGAGTGTGCCAAACCAGGATATGGTCCGAAGAACACCCTCCAGTTGGGTCTTGGGGTCCAATAAAAATAACAGGGCATCATCTGCAAAAAAAGCTACTTTTGCAGTGACCCTCCCTACCTTCACACCATCATACAAGGGGGACTGTCTCAGATGTCTAATCAAGGGTTCTAATGCCAGGTTAAAGAGCAGAGGGGATAGGGGGCACCCCTGCCGCGTTCCCCGATGAAGAGGAAAACTAGGAGACAGTCGGGAGGGTAGCGCTATCCTAGCCTTGGGGTTATGGTAGAGCCCATTAAGGAATGTTCTAAAGGCCCCCGTAATACCCACCTTATCAAGCACCATCCCCAGCCAGTCCCACCGCACGTTATCAAATGCCTTTTCGGCGTCAAGCGCCAGTAGTATGGGGGATTCGCCTGGCTGGGGATGGTGCTTCACCCTATCCAAAACTGTTAGAACCTTTCTGATATTGTAGACGGCTGACCGACCCTTAACAAAACCCACTTGCGATGAGTTAATCAGGTCCGGCAGTATGGTGCTGAGTCTATCTGCCAAGATCTTGGAGGGGAGTTTAAGGTCCACATTAATGAGGGAGATCGGTCTATAGGAGGAGGGAAGTTCAGGATCTTTGTTGGGCTTCAAAAGTAATTTAATATGCGCGGTGTTGGCATGGAAGGGCACGGTACCTGTATGAAGCAGCTGGTTGAAGTATGCCGTCAGAGGGGAGACAACTTCTTCCTGGAGGCATTTGTAGAACTCACCACTATACCCGTCCGGGCCAGGAGCCTTATTGTTGGCCAAGCTTTTAACAGCGTGCCGTACCTCCTCCTCCGAGAAGTCTGCACTGAGGACTTCCAGTTGTTCTGAGGAAATGGAGGGTAAACAAGCAGAGTCAAGGTAAGATTTACAATCTCCTCCAGTAGGTGGGGGAGGGCAATAGAGGTCCGTGTAGTACTCTTCCAATACCCCCAGAATCTCAGTTGGGTCACTATGCTTTACACCTGTCTTGTCCGTAAGTCTCGAAATAAATTGTGGCGAATATTGTCCCTTTGCCAGCCTGGCCAGCAACCTTCCCGATTTGTTACCGAAGCGGAAGTACTCGGCTCTAATCCTGTCCGTTGCGGCCTTGACCTTCCGTTCCGCCCACAAATCAAAATTTGACTTGGCCACTTTCCACTCATCACATTTGGTGGAGGAGGGTGAAGCAATATAGCTCGAGTAAGCCAGTCTCAGTTGTTCACTCGCCGACTTATATTCGGCCAGTGTTCGTTTTTTCAAGGAGGACATGTAAGCCATTACCCTTCCCCGAAGGACCACTTTGGCCGTTTCCCAGAACAGAGGGGCGTCGGAGGAGTGGGAGGAGTTATCCGCGATATACTCCGCCCACCATCCCTTCAACAATGTAGTGAATTTCTGGTCTCTCACCATGTATCCCGGGAAACGCCAAACAAACTCCTGTACCCTCCTGTAAGTACTGGAGATCACCACAGAGACGGGAGAATGGTCAGATATCACCATATCATGGATCTCCGACCCTTCCACCTTGTCCACCAGTCGATCATTTACACAGACATAATCAATCCGCGACCATGCCTTATGGGGATGGGAATAATGAGTATAGTCACGGTCTACAGGGTGCTGTAGACGCCACACGTCCTGGAGACCAGCCACTTCCAAAAGCGGATGGAGTACTGTATCAGTGGGGCGGGTCACCCTGAGGTGAATTGTCGGGCCTTTCCTGTCTTCCTGAACATTAAGTACAGTGTTCAGGTCGCCACCCAGTATCTTATTGGTCACAGAGTCCGCCAACAGTCTGTCCCCTATCTCAGCAAAAAAACGCTTATTGTCCCCATTGGGGCCATACACATTGTGTATACTAAAATCAATGCCCTCAACTGTAAGTGTCACATTAGCCCATCTACCCTCCTGATCGTGCTCATGAGAAAGGATTGCGTGGTTGAAGTATTTGCTTAGCAGTATAAGGACTCCCGCTTTGCCAGCGATTGCCGGTGAGCCGTAGACCTTTCCCACCCAGAGCTTTCTCATGCGCTCCATATCGTCTGCAGTCAGATGAGATTCTTGTAGCAAGGCAACGTCTGTATGTAGGCGTTTAAGGTGTCTTAATACCTGTACCCTCTTGTTGGGGGAACGGAGCCCCTTAACGTTCCAAGAGACCACCTTCATGGGAATGGATCACCTCCTGATAGGCTGAGGGAGACAAAATAAGAGAGAGGAAAGAAAAGGAGACCCCAGATGGGGAAGGGGGGAGAAGAAGAAGAAAAGGGGGGGGGGGGAAACAAACAAAAACACAGTACACAAGTTACTAGTAGTGAATTACCCTGTGACCCCTAAAGAGCCCAGGAAAATACTGCGGAATGTATCCGAAAAACAAAACAAAACCAAATAATAAAAAAAAAAGCCACTAGAGTGCCGACAAAGAGGGAGGTGGGAAGCCCCTCAGCACTGTGGTCTAGGACTTCCTTTTTTCTAACATGGCAGCCCTACTAGCCCAAAAATACCAGGAACCTCAAACTTACAGTACCCACTAACACGTAGCAGAAACTATGGCTCCTCCCATCCAAAACCCACCCCCTCCCCTGAACAAAGGCCCCCCGCACTTAGAAAACCAATTGTAAACGTCAAAATATCTGAAGCAGCGATCATGCAAAAAGAAACAACAACTTGAGGGGAGCTGCATGGTCCACAGTGCAGTTTCACAGGAATCACTCCACATCGAGGCAAGTCCCATCAGTTCCCGTTGCCAGGTGAATTCCCAGCAGGGTGTAGTGGGAGAAAACAGCCATGGTGACAACCATTTCCCTTGGCCATCAAGCTCACTGGAACAAATGAGGCTCCCCAACAGCGGACGCAGCAGGCCCATCAGCACTCCTGAGAACCACCTGGGAGACGACTCAACTCCCGCTCCCCCCCAACTCCCCTAGTGCCGTCCATCTGGTCGCAGTCATCTCTGATGGGGGACCCTGGAGATCGTACACCACGATCAGCCGGAAGGGCCGATAGGACTCCAGCCGCCTCCTCAGGAGAGTGATGGGTAGAGAAGGAACCGTCATCATGGTGGATCCTCAGCACGGCCGGGTACAGTAGTTGAAAACGGACCTTACGTCGGTACAGCTCTGAGCAGAGCTTGCTGAAGGCTCGCCTGCGACGCGCAACCTCTGCGGAATAATCTTCAAACAGTAAGACAGTACTCCCCCTGATCAGAAGCGGAGTATTGCGCCTCCTAAAAGCTCTCATCAGTTCTTGCTTGTCATTATAGTCTAGCATTTTCATAATGACCTGCCGCGGTCTGATCTCTGTTTGGGGCGTTAAGTTCCGGTTATTGAAAAAAGGGTCTGGTCCCACTCTGTGAGCCCTCTCCACTCGGCAGTAGTGGGTGAGCCCCAAAGCACCCGGCAGTTCTTTCTCACAGATAGCATGCAAGTCAAGTGTCTTAACGTTTTCAGAGAGCCCCACCAGCCGGAGGTTGTTCCTCCTCGTGCGGTTCTCTATATCATCGATTTTCCGCCATAACCGCTCATTTTCCTGCCTCAGAGCTCCCAGCCCGCCCTCAGTATTAGCATTATTGTGCTCAACAGTGGTCAGACGATGTTCTGCAGAGTCCAGCCGCGCCACAGTAGCTGCCATATCTGCTTGCAGCTGTGAGAAGGTGGCCTGTATGGCTGCAGCCACTGTCTGCTGGATGTTGGAGGTGATCCTCCTAGTCACCTCATCCGCCAAGCGGGAGTAGTCCAGGGACAAAGGTGCCGGGGACTCACCTGAGCCAAAGGTCAGTTGCGGCATGGTGAGCTGTACCTGTGAAGCCGGCTCCGGCATAAGTGATGGCGCAGCAGAGGGCCGTGGGCAAAATGGCGCCTGAAGCAGGGGAGAGGGCGGCCGCGAGTCCACAATGCCGTCCTGACTCTTCTGGCTGCTCCTCAATATGTAACGCTCCATGTGGGGGCTCCCGATGGGGTAAGGCACCTCTGTGAGCCGGTCAGCAGTGCGAGTCGGGTGACCGCGGTACCGGGTAGTATGGTCAGTGGCTAGCAGGCGCGGGAGCTCCTTCACTCGCGTCCTGCCATGTCAGCGCCGGAACCGGAAGTCTCAGTCTCTGTTTCTAATAAGGTAAAAAAAAAAAAATTTTGGTGATACACTCCCTTTAAATATAGGCTTCCACATGATTGTCATCGGTTTAATTCTGTCAAGCTAGGAAACTTATAAAATGTTCTCTTATAGAGGAATAATTCATGCTTTTAGAGATAATCATATACTGGCTATGTCTAAATAGAAACCTCTCTGTACATATTCTTTATATTTAGATGTTTATTGTTTCCGCTTTTTATTCTGCTATGAATGTGAAATTGTGTTCTCGGTATTAACAAACATCTGGCACAGAAAAAACTATGGCTTGTTTACTTCAAGATGTAATAATCCTCAGCCCCAAAATACTTTACATTACAATGGTATTCTCACCCACAGGATACTCCTTAAATATGTCCCACTCCTGGTCACCTTTCAGAAAAACAAGGATCCCCTCCATCTGGGTGAAGACCAAATGCAGAAGTGCCCATACACATTTCTCACTCTCTGCATTCAAGTCTATAAGTTATGGAAACAGCTAGGCAAGATTAGCCACTGCCCCACTCAGTATATGGATCTATGCAACCTCTTCAACTGGAGGGATTGGGAAGGGATATTCAATCAGCATAACTTTTATTCACATTGAACCTCATTTACCAAGTGTGTCCAACTGTAACATCTGCACATCCTCCATAGACTGTACTGTACTACAAAGCTTGGTGTCATCTACAAAGATAGAAATATAGCTATTAATTTCATACTCAATATAATTTATAAACAAGTTAAACAAAAAGGGGTCCAGTAATATATTGGGGTATACACCTTATAACCAGGGACCATTCAGAGTAGGAGTCATTGACCCCCATTCTCTTGGTTCTTAAAGTGTACCTATAATATAAACAAATTTCATGAGGCTTCCAATTCCAGCGCGCTCATGACTGGACGTGTGTGAGCACAGCTCCACACCAGACCGCACATTTCTGTGGTAAACCCCACAATTTACCAGCATAAATCTGCTGGGATGACTCCTGAGGGTTCTCCTAACGTATGGACAAGTTTGTCTAAAAATCTGGGGACCGCAAGTTACATACTTCGCCTATACAGGGCTCAGGTCTGAAATCACCTCAGGCACTCAAAATGGCTGCAGCTGCACAGGCAGCTCAAAAGCTGAGGGAAGACTCCTCCTCACAAGACCTACAGGGTAAAATGGAGACAAGCCGAGGGGACCAGGGGCATGAAGATTTGTTGCCTGGCTTACAGGTATCTTGTAAAACTATTGCAATAGAGGTGGCACGCATCCTGGCCCCAGACCTCATAGCCTCTCTAGAAACCACCATTTCTGCTGCCCTCACACAGATACAGACTGAGGTAACTTTGAATGCTGCTAGAATTACAGGACTAGAACAGAGTCTCTAATCTAGAAGGGGAACTTCTTGGTACTCAGTCACAAATGTTAGACATTATTAAACAAAATAAGTTACTGAAGGAAAAGACTGAGGACCTGGAGAATAGGTCCCGCCGCAGTAATCTGCGCATAATAGGTCTCCCAGAAACAATACAAGCCTCTACAAGTTATTACAGATTATTACAGATATGCGCCACAGAATTACCTCAGGCATCGGGCTTACAAACCTCTTACCCAATTGAACGGGCTCACCGTGTGGGCCCTCCACCTAAAATGGGAGCAGACAGCAAGAAAATAGATAAACCCAGACAAGTCATTGCAAAATTTTTAAATTATGCAGATAAAGTTACCGTACTGCAACTATTCAAGAAATCTTCAACTGAAGTCAGGCTGAGAGGACATAAAGTGTTGCTTTTCAGTGATTATTCCGCTGAGGTGGCTAAAAGACGACGTGCCTTTTCCAGTATTTGCTCAAAATTATTTAAGCGCAAACATCGCTTCTACCTTCAATTTCCATCAACTTTACATATTTATATGGAAGGTGCTTCTAGATCATTCCGCACTCCAGAAGAAGCAAGAACCTACCTTGATGCCACTTCTAGTGAAACCTCCCAGAGTCAAGATACAACCAAGAGAAGACGGACCACCAGGACAAGATCTGCCTCTGATTCCATGGGTTGATCTCATAACCAAGTGCAAGTGAATGACTTTTATTGGCTTGGACTCGCTCTGATGATATCCAGTCAGCTGTTCTCTAAGTAATACTGATGATGTGTTGAGTATCTCTCAGTTATCTCTGCTATTTTTTCTTTTCTTCTTTCTTGTCATACTATGATCATAACTTTTCTCCTAATCCTCCTTAAATTCTTTTCTTTCCTTTTTCCTCATTAAATTCCACAAGCACAAGTGAAGGATTCTCACTTGTCATACTAGGATCATACTTCTTTTCTTAATTCTCCTTAAATTCTTTTCTTTTCCTTTTACCCACTAACTTAAACCTGTGTTCACCAACTGGATGACTATATTTCCACTATTTGCAGTGTTTGATATGTCTCTTATATGCTTCTTTTTATTCAGCACAGATTGATGTACATTTTATTTAATCCGCCATTTTAGGTCAATCCTATTTTGTTACCCTGTTTGGCTATTCATAGTTTTATTCTAAGGTCTGGATGATTTCCAGGTTCCACCTTTAGGGGTACCGAGAGCTCCCATCCATGAGCGAAAAAAGTGAAGTCCCAGTACTACCTATCTCGGGTTTGTGCTATGAGAAGATAATAGCATTTATGTTAAGGTTATGGTTTTATAATGTTCTTTGTTATTCTGTATTCAGACAGCCAATGCCAGCCAGTCGTCTCCTCTCCCATTACTTAACTATCTCTCTATATGTCACTTTTAAGATGTCATTAATATGAAAGTCATTTTTTGGAACGTTAAGGGACTACGGTCCCCCACAAAAAGACTAATGGTTTTGCGACACCTTAGGAAACTACGAGCAGATATTGCTCTGCTTCAGGAAACACATTTGGGTGAGGCTGATTTTGTGAGAATGAAACGTCTATGGGTAGGAGAGGTCTTAGGTTCACCAGCAGATGACCGTAAAGGAGGTGTCCTAATCCTCATTCATAAGCACCTGACTCATTCCTTAATTCACTCATCTGCTGACTCTATAGGCAGACTGATACATGTAGTACTAGATACTCCTGCTGGGAGAATTAGTCTGTATAATGCATATGGGCCTAATACTAATAATAAACCTTTTTTTCGCTCCTTAGAGGAAAAAAATTCTACAAGATTGGGAAAAACTCTTGATTGTAGGGGGAGACCTTAACACAGTTTTAAATGACACTGAAGACCGTAAACGATCTAATGCCAATTCAGTCACCCGGTTGACAGCTACTATTCTTCCCCAGCACTTAGAAAACACTCACCTGACAGATGCATGGCGCTATTACTCCCCTGCTGAACGTGAGTACACCCACTTTTCACATGCACAAACCTCATGGTCACGTATTGACTATTTGCTAGTGTCGCAGCCACTCTTGTCGAGGATCAGTGATGCTACAATACATGACATGATAATATCCGATCATACCCCCATAAGCTTTCAAGTTTCAGATATGTGCCCTAAAGGTACAGATATATTGTGGAAATTCCCCACTCATCTGTTAAAGGATGATGTGTTCTTATCCAAGCTGAAAAAATGGTGGGGGGACTTTATTACAGATAATGAGAACCATACTGATACTCCCATCCTCTTTTGGGAAACCGCAAAGACAGTGTTACGGGGACATATAATGTCATATTTCTTAGGAAAGAAGAGAGAGGCCTCTTCACATTTTACAAAGACTTCTCACACCCTACGGACAGCTTACACAAGGTTCCAATAAGACCCCTCAAAAGAGAATAAGCGGGGTTGGGAATCAGCTAAGGAAGAATTGGATGCTGCATTAGAAAAGGTGGAATCATTCTTTTTAGACCAGAAAAAAGTTGACCTGTTTAAATTTGGAAATAAGGCTGGAAAACTCTTATCTCATTTAGTCAAAGGGAACTATAAACCACTAAACATATTGGAAATGTGTGAGGAGGGAGGAGGTAAAACAAAAGATCCCAAAAGTATTAATAACGCCCTACAGAAATTCTATCAGAAACTCTATAGCCAAAAGCCCCAAGACTTGGAGGAGGGAAGGAAATTCTTGGAAAGTTTAGACCAGGGGTGGGGAACCTCCGGCCCGCGGGCCGCATCCGGCCCCTGAGACCTCCCGATGCGGCCCGCAGCTCCCCTGTGATGCGCGCCGCTCTCCTGTGATGCGCGCCGCTCTGGAGGAGGAAGGAGCCGGCATACACAGCATCCTCCTGTGTCGGACACAGGAGGATGCTGTCTATGCCGGCTTCTTCCCCAGCAGAGCGGCACGTGTCTTCAGTCTCCTGCGGGCCGCGCGCGATGACGTCATTTCATCGCGCGCCGCCTGCAGGAGAAGACCGGCACAGAGGACCTGGGACAGAAGAGGACATGGGCAGCGTGGGAGCGGAGGTAAGGTGAGTGGGATGTTTATTTTTTTTATTTGGGGGTTAACTAGGCCACCAAGGACATGCCTGATGGGGGTTAACTAGGCCACCAGGGACATGCCTGATGGGGGTTAACTAGGCGACCAGAGACATGCCTGATGGGGGTTAACTAGGCCACCAGGGACATGCCTGATGGGGGTTAACTAGGCGACCAGGGACATGCCTGATGGGGGTTAACTAGGCCACCAGGGACATGCCTGATGGGGATTAACTAGGCGACCAGGGACATGCCTGATGGGGGTTAACTAGGCCACCAGGGACATGCCTGATGGGGGTTAACTAGGCCACCAGGGACATGCCTGATGGGGGTTAACTAGGCCACCAGGGACATGCCTGATGGGGGTTAACTAGGCCACCAGGGACATGCCTAATGGGGGTTAACAAAGCTACCAGTGACATGACTGATGGGGGTTAACTAGGCCTACCAGAGGCATCACTGGGGGGGTTAACTAGGCTACCAGGGACATGACTTGGTGGTTAACTAGACTACAAGGGGCATCACTGGGGGGGTTAACTACAATAGCAGGGGCATCACTGGGGGTTAACTACAATAGCAGGTGCACTAGGGGAACAATACTTTGCCTTGCCCCGGGTGCTGCAAACCCACGCTACTAACTGCCGCACACGGTATGCGGCCCTCGAATGATTTTATTAATGCCCGACCGGCCCTCGACATGGAAAAGGTTCCCCACCCCTGGTTTAGACCTTCCTAGTTTAGACAGAGAAGATTTGGAGTCCTTAAATGCTCCAGTAACCAAGACAGAATTGGAAGCCACAATAAAAGCTCTAAAGAAGGGGAAGGCCCCTGGGCCAGATGGCTACAATAGTGAATTTTTCAAAACCATGGTTCAGGAGCTGTCCCCAACTCTATTAAATGTATACCAGGCTATGTTGGATGGTAGGGGGGTGATTCCTACTAGTAACACTGCTCACATTAAAGTCATACAAAAACCAGGAAAAGACCCAACTCTTCCCAATTCATACAGACCGATCTCTTTGATTAACTTAGATCTAAAAATTTTATCTAAAATATTTGCCGACAGGTTATCTATTTACATGCCAAAAATAATAGGGGCTCATCAAACCGGTTTTATTAAGGGAAGATCTGCTGCGGCTAATATACGGACTGTGATAGCGGTTCAAGACGCTGTACAATCCAGGCGCTATGGCGGGCTCCCCCCAGCTTTATTTGCAGTTGATGCTGAAAAAGCCTTTGATAGTATTAGCTGGGGGTGGCTCGCCATAGTGATGGACAAATTTGGGTTGCAGGGATCAGTGGGAGATTATGTTAACGCCATATATTCTCAACCTAAAGCTCGATTAGCGACACCGGGTTTCCTGTCAGATGTCATTCATTTAGAAAAAGGTACTAGGCAGGGATGCCCGCTCTCCCCCCTGCTGTTCAACATGGCGCTGGAACCTTTAGCCCTATATCTGATAACATCATCACTATACTCTGGTATTAAAGTAAACAATACTGAAACCAAACTGCTATGCTTTGCAGACGACTTATTACTCCTATTAAACTCTCCTACAACTGATCTACCCCGAGTTATGTCTAAACTTTCCTATTTTAGTTCATTTTCAGGATATACAGTGAACACCTCAAAAAGTCAGCTGTTATATTTGGGGACGTATCATCCTTCAGTAAAGCCCAAGGTGGACGTAGAGTATGCCTCCTCCCATATCACCTATTTAGGCATTAAATTAGGACATACGTCTCATTCTCTATACAAACTAAATTATTATCCCTTGATTTCAAAAATCTCCAAAGAGTTGGAGAAATGGAAAGATCTTCCACTCTCACTTACTGGCAGAGCACATTTGATCAAAATGGTCAGTTTTGCAAGACTATTGTACCCACTTCAGACGCTCCCTCTCCTGATACGTCACTCAGATATTACTAGAATACAAGCATTGTTTGTACAATTTCTATGGAAAGGGAAGAGGCCGAGGATTGCATTAAACAAATTATGTCTGCCCCGGGGAGCAGGAGGGTTACAGTTACCATTAATTAGATTGTACAATTTGTCGTCCCTTTTCAGGCATATTAGAGACTGGATACATTCTACAAATCACTACTCCAATTATAAACTTGAGTGTGACTTGTCTTCCCCGTGGTCACCTTCCTCGCTGCTACATACTAAAATCAAATATCTTCCCTCTACTGTTAGAGAGAGCCTGTTACTCACAGATACTATAGCAGCCTGGAAGGCCATCAGAAAAATATACTCCTTGCTATTCTGTCTCTCCAAATATCTCCCTGTGTCAGGTATACTATCATTCCCTCAAAGCCACCAAAATAAACTTCTCAGAGAATGGCCGACCAAGGGAATCCAAAATATCGGAGCTCTGCTCAACACAGGGGAAGGAATCTTATACACATGGGACGAAATACGACAGAAATATGACCTGGCGTCTCACCACGTCCTGCAATATGCACAACTAACCTCCTTCTGTAAAACTTTAGTAAAAGACTTTGCTAGAGTAGAAAAAGAAGGAGTTTTTGACCTACTTGTTGGTAAAGCAGAAGATAGGGACTCTATATCTGTGATTTATTCTTCTATGAAAAAATATGTACTGACAAAAGAAGAGGAGAGTTTATTTAACAAATGGAAGATGACTCTAGACGACAGTGACATATCTTCTAAGATTCTGGTGGGATTACGATGTGTCCGGGACAGTATACTGTCAGAACAGTGGAGAGAGACGCACCTAAAATTCATTCATAAAGCCATATATGCCTTTAATTTTGCACGTGATGAAGCTCCTAGTCATTATTTAAGAGCCTGTCCAAAATGTGCACTGTCACGTGCGGATCTCTTCCACTGCATGTGGACCTGTCCGGAGGTACAAAAAGGCTGGTCTGAATGTTTATCATTCATACAATGCGTTTGGGAACGAGATATTCAACTTTCCCCAACGAGTTGTTTGTTTCACTATATACCGACATCAAATATGGCAAACTCTCGTCCAATGATAGGTGCTAAAGGAATTCATATCACACTTCTAGCATTTAAAAAATGCTTGTTGCGGCACTGGCTTACAGATTCTATCCCAACACAATCTGAATTATCAGATCAATTAAAGGATTTACTTTATATTGATAGATTGGATACCCTGCGTACTCCGGACAGATACACAACTCATTTTTTCAAAGTATGGCATAAGTTTATTGAGAAACAACTGTCCCAACCAGAGCGAAATAATTTAATGACACAATTTCGTAACTCTGACTGGTATATTAGAGAAAATCTTAGAGGAACACTAGGGATTCTGGAAATTTCTTAGTGGGAGGCGGTGATTGGCTGGTACAATTGGGTCATCAGGCCCGATTTAATTTAATACGATACTTCTTTAAAGGCTGAAGTTATTAGTTGTTTTTTTTTAGGTTGTTAGATTTGTTCAATATATATTAAAAGACATGCCATATCTTTGGCATCCATACATGTTAGGTACTTTTAATTTTTAATTTTTTAGCCAAGTATATCTTGGAACTTATCACATATTGTAAAATATACCTACTTCAGGAACCTTCCTTAGTTGATACTTATTACTTTACTAAATTTGCATGCAGTGGCGGTCTTTGGCACCAAGCACCCCAAGCGATCGCTTGGGGCCCCCAACATCCAGGGGGGCCCCCACGCCCTGCTCTTGTGCTCAAGACCGCTGGACAGGGCCGCTGCCCCGCTCGCTGCTGCCATCTGAACTTGCAGAAGCACTGACAGGGCGGGAGACATTGACTCCCTTCCTGTCAGTCACTCTTGTGGCCGCAGGAAGGGTTTTCCCTGCGGTCACAAATGGCAGCTTTGTCCTTGTGGTGCCGGCGCTCCAGTGACATCACTGGAGCATCGGCGCCAGGACAAGAGGAGTGCGGCCTCTTGTGATCGTGAAGAGATTGTGAGTGAAGAGAAGAGGAGACGCCCGGACCCAGGTGAGTATAAGTGTTTGTTTTATTGTGTTATATACTATATGGGAGGGGGAGCACACAGGGGTCTGTTTAACTGGTAGAGCGCACATCGGGGGTCTATATAAATGGGGGGAGTACACAGGGGGGCTATATAACAGGGGGAACACACAGGGGGGCTATAGACTACTGGGGCTTCACAGAGGGGTCTACATACTACTGGGAGCAGCACACAGGGGGTCTATATACTACTTGGGGCTATATACTACTTGGGGTAGCAGAATGGGGTCTATATACAACTTTGAGAGCACACAGGAGGTCTATATCCAAGTGGGGAGCACACAGGGGGGGCTATATACTACTGGGGGAGCACACAGGGGTCTATATACTACTGGTGGGGCACACAGGGGGTCTATATATTACTGGGGGAACATACAGGGGGTCTATATACTACTTGTGAGGCACACAGGTGGTCTATATATAACTGGGGGAGCACACAGGGGTCTGTATACTACTGGGGCAGCACACAAGGGGTCTATATATAATACTGGTGGGGCACACAGGGGGTCTATATACTACTGGGGGAACCACACAGGGGGTTTATATACTACTGGAGGAGCACACAGAGGTCTATATCCAAGTGGGGGAGCACACAGGGGGGCTAAATACCCCTGAGGGAGCACACAGGGGGGCCTATATACTAGTGGGGGAGCACACAGGGGGTATATACAACTGGGGGCAGCACAGAGGGGGTCTACATACAACTAGGGCAGCACACAGGAGGTCTATATACTTCTGGGGGAGCACACGGGGGGCTATATATAACTGGGGGAACACACAGGGGTCTATATACTACTGGGGGAAGCAAACAAGGGGTATATACTACTGGGGGCAGGACACAAGGGGTATATACTATTGGGGGCAGCACACAAGGAGTATATATTACTGGCAGTAGCGCACAAGGGGTATATACTACTGGGGGCAACACACAGCAGTCTATTGTTTTGGAACGAGTGTCGAGGGGGGGGGGCCCAGACATAACTTCGCTTGGGGCCCCAGAAATGCCAAGACCGCCCCTGTTTGCATGCCAATAGACATGTTTTTTGAAAGTCTTTACTTAAGTAATGCCTGATAAATTATTTATATGATTATATATAGTGTATGCATGTAGTCACCTATTCCTGTCTATAAGATAGATTTCTTTCAATGTATATGTCTAGGAGGTCTTTGGTTTTTGTTTTCAGAGAATCTAGATGTCACATCTTCTTTGTGGACAAGCTATATTTTGACAATGATTTACTACTACTGTTTTATGATTATATAGATAAAAATTCACAGGCAAAAGTCAGAGAAAAATGTATGTACTGGATGTATAGAATTTATCTGTAATTCATTTTACTGATATACATATTATGTTAACTGAAATTGTGCCTAATAAAATATTGTTAAAAAAAAAATTCATAGCAACATGTCAGAGGTTGTATCGGTGGGGGTCCGGGTACTGAGACCCCTGCCAATTACTAGAACAAAGAGGCTTTGCCCCTTCATCTCCGCTCTATATTGGAGTCTATGGAACTTCCGGCAATTGCCGGCTGACTGCTGTTATAATTCCGTCTACTGCTACTTGAGCAGTGAGAGGGAAGATGGAGAGGCAAAGCACGCACTGCTTAGCATGTCTGCCCCTTCATTTTACCGATCCACAGGAGTCTAAGGGTCCTATTACACAGAATGATTTTTAACGATTAACTACTAACGATAAACGATCACAAACGAGATTGTTTATCGTTAGCCTGAAATTGTTCACCATATTACACAGAATGATAACCGTTAGTTACGATCGTTACTACGATCGCTACTATGATCGTTTACTCCTTCTGATCCCAGCAAAACAATGGGCAATTACACTGAACGATTAGTGGAAAAATGCGAAACTTGAGCGAACTAATGTGGAATTACAGCGAACGATTAGCGAACAATTAACAATAATTTTAGGTTCAGATCTAAATCAACGACATACAAGAGATTTTTCGATCGTTGACTGCAAGCACCCAGACCCCCATGATACAAACTTCTGACATGTTGCTCAGGCATGTCAGAAGCTTGTTTAAATGATAGGTACACTTTAAGTCAGTTTTCAATACAGTCACAAACTAAAATTTCTGAACCAATAGACCTTAATTTACCCATCGGAAATCTATGAGGGACAGTGTCAAATGCCTTTGCAAAGTCTAGGTACACTATATCTTCAGCTGTGCCCTTATCCAGACTATTACTCACCTCTTCTCAAAAGCATATTACTTTGGTTTGACAACTTCTGTCCTTAGTAAAACCATGCTGGCTATCACTTATAATACTATTACTCCCTGCACATTCCTGTATGTATTCCTTTCAAATAGTTTTCCCACTAGGACGTGAAAGAGGACTTTTCATGAAGAAAAAAAGAATTTTTAATACCGTGTTTGCCCAAAAATAAGACTGTGCCTTATATTTTTTCCACCAAAAAGACAGGCATTACGTCTTATTATCGGGGGATGTCTTATTTGACCTCCCACGGACCTCCCTGGAATACTCACCGAAAGAGCGCATCAGCAGCGTGGCGTGCGGCAGGTCAGCGGCATGATGTGCGGCGGGGTAAAGAGGACGTGGGGGCCATGGACCAGGCTGCCTGGGCTGCCTTCTTTTCTTGTAAGATATGTTATTGCATTATTGTGTTGTTGTATCGGCTTCCATGTGACAATTACTATGTTTCACTTTTGCATTGTTGTTATTGTTTACCATGATACATCACTATGACGTCACTAATTGGTCACTCCCATTTCTGTTTCGCTGTCTTTTGTACCTTAAACTGCCTGTATACATTGTATTACTGAGCTCATGAAGGCTATATGCCGAAACGGGTCTTCCTGTACCTTATGATGTTTTGCACATAATAAACAAGCATAACTCTACTAGGTGAATGCCAGGATTTTCTTAACCACCTTACTTTCATGGGTTTCCTTTCTTTAGGTGAGTGCCCTAGTTTAGAATAGAGGGTGCCTTATTTTCGTGGGGGTGCTTTACTTTAGACTAGAGGGTAGAGTAGCTAGAGTGTTTTATTTTCGGGGAGGCATGGTATGTCAGAGACTAATCAAAAGTTTTTTTAAAATAAAAAGCAGTCCAACAGCACTTACAGTAATAAGTCCAATGGACCATGTAGATCAGGGATGTCAAACTCAGGCCCTCCAGCTGTTGCAAAACTACAAGTCCCATCATGTCTGGACAGCCAAAGCTCTAGCTTTGGCTCTCCAGGCATGATGGGAATTGTAATTTTGAAACAGCTGGAGGGCCTGGTTTTACACGTCTGATGTAGATAGTGGAAGATGCATGCAGGAAACCCACAATCCCTGGTGTTCACAGAGTAGCAAAAAAAGCTCCAACAGCATACATAAATAGTGTTTATTGCAAGTACACCACAGAACACAGTTATGGTCGAAACGTCATTGTATTCTGTGCTGTACATGCAATAAAGTTGTTGTTTTTTGTTTTGTTTTTTTGCTACATATCAAGTTTTTAACAGTTCGGGTTTCAGACCCTCAGTTTTCAGACCCTGACCAATCAGTAGAACAAGTGTGGAGATGACCATGCTGACAAATGCTTCTCTCCTAGGTCATGTGACACCGAGCCAAGAGGTGTTTTTTTTAGAAGATATTCGTGGCCATGAATATGGGGCTTGGCCCTGAAACGTGCTGGCATGTTGCTTTTATTGTTGCCTGCAAATTTTAATATGCTTCGGAAATAAAGAATATATCAGAATTTTATACGAAGATGTTTTGGAGCTGTGATTTCTTCTATAATAGGATTTGCTATCCGGGTGGATGGCTTTTCCCCACTTGCTCCAGTTACAGAGGGTTACCGTATCTTTGGCACATATTCACATAGTGAGCTGACTGGTTCCTATTTCTTGCAAATCAAACTGGATGCAGAGTAAATAGTCATAGACAGACAAATCCTCTGCAAGAATGAGATCACAAATTAAATGTGTTATGTATTTGCCTGTATGAAATACTTAACTGTTTTGGTTGTATCATAGGTCTATATCATAAAAAGGAAAGATATAAGTATGTGTGGCTGCACCTGTAGATGTATATCATATATTTTTTTTTATCTTGAGTACTGTACAAATGTAAAAACCTGCTTCGAATTAACAAAGTTATGTAAGTTTATAAAAAGTTTAATAATGGGTGATAGCCAAGATTATACAGTCAGGGGATGGGTATGTTTTACATTTTACATATTTGCTGGGTTCACACTATGTATATTTGAGGCTGTATTTGGTCCTCATGTCAGGTCCTCATAGCAACCAAAACCAGGAGTGGATTGAAAACACAGAAAGGCTCTGTCCACACAATGTTGAAATTGAGTGGATGGCCGCCATATAACGGTAAATAACTTCCATTATTTCAATACAACAGCCATTGTTTTAAAATAACAGCACATATTTGCCATTAAATGACGGCCATCCACTCAATTACAACATTATGTGAACAGAGCCTTTCTGTGTTTTCAATCCACTCCTTGTTTTGGTTGCTATACAGCCTCAAATATACAGCCTCAAATATACGTAGTGTGAACATAGCTATAATATAAGTTAATAATAGTAAGTGGTCCTCCTTAACCCTTTAAGGACCGGGCTAACTTTAGTTTTTGCGTTTTCGTTTTTTCCTCCTTGTGCTTAAAAGGCCATAGCACTTGCATTTTTACACCTACAGACCCACATGAGCCCTTTTTTTGCGTCACTAATTGTACTTCGCAATGAAAGCCTGAATTTTTCCATAAAATATGCTGCGAAACCAGAAAAAAATTATATACGCAGTGAAATTGAAAAAAAAAACGCAATTATTTTTCTTTGGGGGGGCTTCATTTTTACGCCGTGTGTCCTATGGAAAAACTTACTTGTTATATATGTTCCTAAAGTCGTTACGATTAAAACGATATATAACATGTATAACTTATATTGTATCTGATGGCCTGTAAAAACTTAAAACCATTGTTAACAAATATATGTTCCTTAAAATTGCTCCATTCCCAGGCTTATAGCGCTTTTATCCTTTGGCCTATGGGGCTGTGTGAGGTGTCATTTTTTGCGCCATGATGTTTACTTTCTATCGATACCTTGATTGCGCATATGCCACTTTTTGATCACTTTTTATTACAATTTTTCTGGATTTGATGCGATCGAAAATGCGCAATTTTGCACTTTGGGATTTTTGGGCGCTTACGCCATTTACCGTGCGAGATCAGTAATGTGATTAATTAATAGTTCGGGCAATTATGCAAGCGGCGATACCAAACATGTTTATTTATTTATTTATTTATTTATTTTTATTTGTAAAATGGGAAAAGGGGGGTGATTCAGACTTTTATTAGGGGAGGGGATTTTTTATTAATAAAAACACTTTTTTTTACTTTCACTTACAGTAATATGAAGCCCCCTGGGGGACTTCTATATACACAGAACTGATCTCCCATTGAGATCAATCCTGTGTATATAATAGAGCAATGATCCATCAGATCATGGCTCTATTATAATGGTCTGCTGCAGACCATCTAAATAGATTGCCGAGCCGGGAACAGCGTCGGAGATCCCCCACTAGACACCAGGGAGAGGGGCCACATTCACTGTTCAAATGCAGCTGTCAGCTTTGACAGCGGCATTTGAATGGTTAATTAGCCGGCCGCGGCGATCGGCCGCGGCGGCTAATACATGCGGTCCTTGGCTGCACATAGCAACCGGGGACCGCGCGCTGCAGAGAGGGCTCACGCCGGGAGCCCTCTCTGTTTACTCTTAACGGCCGCATGACGGGTATACCCGTCATGCGTCGTTAAGAGGTTAAATATCCACTTATATGGTAACTCTATGCAGTATAATTCCATCAATGTGCACCTAGCAGGACACATGTAGTTGCACTGCCACTGTTAGCACTGTCAGGCTTTTATGGCATTGGGTCTGCACCCCCCAAGGCATAGGATCATAAGTCTATCTGCAACCTATGCATTCATTACTACCAACATTATTTTTTTTACAAGGTAACAAATGTAAAATAAAGCAGGATGCAATCTTTCAGGGACCAATGAATTCATATTTATTTGAAGCCAACAAATTTGTAATATGGTCTTTTTACCAGTGACCTTCCAACCGTGCATAACAGCAATATTGTTTTGTCTCCGCCATTCTGCTCCAGTAACCAGAACTTCTGATTCACTTGGCATTTGCTGATTAACTTCTGTATTTCATCATGCAATATTGAACTTCCTATAGAAGGAAGGTTAATCAAATACGCTTAAAAGTGTCGCTAGTGTATCTACAAGCGTCTGAGAACTTGCCGTTAAGACGCCCTATGTAAGTGAAAGAAGGACATGTAATCTATTATTGAAATACACATAATGAAACCAGCAACACTACACGAATCATGGAACCCAGATTAAACAACTGGAAATCAAGGCAGCACAATGGTTAGTAATTTATTCTGCAATGCAATTTTCCAATTCACAGATATAATTCCTTTTCAGCTGATTGCTCTCCTGAATTGTGATGGAGATGGGGACCTCAACTTCCTGCAATATGATGTTAATGAGAAAAATGTACAGTTTTTACACTTATCTTTCTTGTTCTATTTTTTTTACAGTGATTGAAAGCCAATTGGACAACTGATGCATAAAGTCATAACAGATTGGAGAAGTTGTTATCTTTTGAGGTAGAAAAAAAAATGTCAATACAATGTAAAAAAAAACAGCCTGTTAGCAGGAGTAAATCATGGCAAAAATCTACACCTTCTTTGGAGCAGGCGTAGATTTCTGCACCTGCCATGCCAAAGATCCGCCAGATTTACTAGTCCTGCACCTCTTAGTAAATCTAGCTAGGTGCATGGGGGCACAACTTGATAAAATTTCCCTCTATGTGTGTGCCTGTAATAAAGCCACCCAGCAATTCTATGATGGGAGCTCCATATAGAAGTAGCAGAGGCTAATAGATCAGCCACAGATAAAGAGGTAGTTGGCTATAAAAAAAAAAAAATGAATTGCAACATTAAAATACCACCCTCTACTGTTTTTGCCCAGAGCCTGTTCCGTTTCACAGATTCCCTGTTCTCATGATTAAGAAGGCTTGTCACCTCTGGAGATTGAACCTTTTCTTCTCCAGGCGGAGGCAGTGCCCCCTTGTCCTTAGAGGGGGTTTTACCTGGAACTATATTCCTATAACCTATATTACTTGTAAGGGACATTTATATATTTAAATAAACTAATCATATCTTCTCTTAAATGTGTCTTCTCGAGACTAAACTAATTAAATTCTTTTAATCTCTCCTTATAACTAAGATGCTCCATTCCCCTTATTAGTTTAGTTGCCCATCTTTGTACCCTTTCCAGCTCTAGGACGTCCTTTCTATGAATCGGTGCCCAGAATTGAACAGCATACTCCAGATGAGGCCGCACCAAAGCTTTATAAAGTGGTAATATTATATCCCTGTCCCGAGAGTCCATGCCTGTTGGAATGCATGAAAATTTCCTGCTGGCCTTAGAAGCAGCTGACTGACATTGTGTGCTGTTCTGTAGTCTATTATCTACAAGTACACCCAGATCCTTCTCCATCCGCGACTCTCCCAGTGTAACTCCCCCTAGGACATATGATGCACGTGGGTTATTAGTACCCAGGTGCATAACTTTACATTTACCTACATTGAACCTTATTTGCCAAGTGGACACCCAAACACTAAGGGGGACATTTATTAAGTCTAGCGCAGAAAAGTTCTGCGCCGGACTTAAAAATGTCCCCGAAGCTCCGCCGGTACGGAGATTTATGTAGAGGCGTACTGCCTCTACATAAATCCCATGAGCACCGGTGCGCACGGCAGGAAACCTACGCCAGCTTAGGACTGGAGTAGGTTTCCTGCTTATTTTTCTGCCAGAAGAATGGTAAATGAAGTGGACCTGGAGTCCGCGCACCGCTCCCCGCCCCCTCCACACCCCCCGACGTACCTGGTGGAAAGTGCAGACTTGCGAATATTTTATTTGAATAAAATTATTCGCAAAACAGCACTTTCAGCCGAAAATACACATTCTGCCACATAATACATGTCCCCCTAAGTGTTTCAGGGCCCTATTACACTAAATGAATAAAATTATTCGCAAAACAGCACTTTCAGCCGAAAATACACATTCTGCCACATGATACATGTCCCCCTAAGTGTTTCAGGGCCCTATTACACTAAATGATTATTGGCCATACTTGGCCAATTACCGGCTGTTCGTTTGGTGTAATAGGTCAACGATCAGTCAACATGCACAATGTCGGCTGATCATTGTCTTAAAACATGACCTATCAAAACGACAAGAATAGCAGACCGCTAATAGCTTATATGGGACACCTATGTGGTCTATGACTAAAGGCCTTACTACAAGTAGCAATTATCGTGTAAAGATTCGCTATAACGATTGATCGCTAGTGATGACTAGTTTAATAGTGAATTATTCTGGCATTATATTCAACCAATTTCTGTTAGGAACAATCATTTTTGCATTGTTACATGGTCGCTAATCGTTCCTCAGGACAACCCACACAGCCTTTTTTATCTGCAAACAACTTATTAGTCGAACAGATATGCGAACAATTGGTGAACTACCAACAATGATTTTTCAACATGTTGAAAGACCGTGATTAATGATTTTTTATTTGTCGTTTGATCATTGGGTATAGAAATGAGCGAATCGCTCATCTAAACAAAGCGAAGCCATTTGTTTAAAATGTGATCTGCTCATCAAGCCGCCGGACTTTCAGCCTGGCTCCGCTCCCTGCCGCTGCTCCCAGGATGCCGGAAAAAGCTGGATCCAATCCTGGGAAATGTCTCGTAGTTTTCTTAGGGTTGGATCCAGCTTTTTCCCGACACTGGGGGTGAAGCGGCAAGATGAGCGGAGCGCTGATCAAACAATGTGCTTTGTTTTGTTAGGATGAGCAATTCGCTCATCTCTATTTGGTTGTTATTACATGGGCAGATAATGGTTAATTTTCGGTAGTTTTAGCGTATTTTTAAATGATAACCGAGCCTTGTACGGCCTTCACAAACTGGTAGAATGTAAGGGGTTTACATCTTGTTCTTCTGCAGGATTTCTTTGTTGGCAGCTGATCAGTTACTATAATTTGTTTACAATTTAACTATAGATACAGACCTTAACGTTTAAAAATGCCTAGTGAAAACACTGTATACAGTTTGATGTAGCAGTACAGAAAATATAATTTGTATATGAGAGCTTTTTTTGCATTCTACTAAGGGGCAGTCCTTCGTCAGTATAACACTTGCTTTACCTGCCTTATTTATTTAGCTAATTGCTAGGTTAGTGTATGATAATTATTATATTCTTGGAGCTAATTATGTTTATCTCATGAAAAGTCGTTAAAATCTAAATTTAGACCAGGAGCTTATTACCAGTGACTATGAGGGTGTGTACATTCTAATATATTGTTAGATGTCCTCTAAGTGGTAAATGAGCTTGAGGATTTGTCAAGCTTCTGTTAGCTAAACAGTAATGGAAAATCTGGATAGTAATTAATGAGGTATTGAAGCTGTGATATGAACCCTTACAGGTGCAAGCCTTCTCCAGGGGAATTGCGGCCATGTGTTTTTATCTGACAGGCTGTTTATGCTATGTTCCCTGGTCACTGGCTAATTTTATTCTATCCAGTGTCCCTAGATTCATCAATATCAGACGTGTCAAACTCAGGCCCTCCAGCTGTTTCAAAACTACAATTCCCATTATGCCTGGACAGCCAAAGCTAAAGCTTTAGCTGTCCAGGCATGATGGGACTTGTAGTTTTGCAACAGCTGGAGGGCCTGAGTTTGACATCCCTGATCAATATATTCAGAAAAATTGGTAAATAATAGAGACAAAAAATCAAGAATTTATAATACAATTCTGTCAGGACTAGTGAAAGGAAATAATTGCAATCACGATAAAAGCCCCCGCACCGCACTCACTCCGCCTGTTGTATGTTCACCCTTGCGCTGCCACTTCGGATCCACACTGCTAAAGGTGCTCGACAACAAAGGAAAGCAATGGCAGCATACACTTCCAATAAGGAGAAAGAAAATCGGAGCACTTCTTGAATTGCAGCAATCTTAGTCTTTATTCAGCAACTTGGCAGTATACATGAATGTGGAGACTGAACGGGCTACGGGGTAGCCCGTTCAGTCTCCACATTCATGTATACTGCCAAGTTGCTGAATAAAGACTAAGATTGCTGCAATTCAAGAAGTGCTCCGATTTTCTTTCTCCTTATTGCTAGTGAAAGGAAAGCTGAGCTGTGATTGGTTGCTGAGGGCAGTTATTTATTTATCCAACAGATATTTTACACAGTTTTATAAATCTGGACCACTGCCTTTTAGCTAAACAGTAAAATGGTTAAAAGGAATGGCACATTGGCGGATGATATGCATGCCATATGGCAGTAGTGGATATACTTTCTTCTTTGGGAGGAGTAGGCAGGCGCATAACTCTAGGGGTGCAGAGGGTACAAGTTACACCCAGGAGAAGTAGTCTGTTCCCCATATGAGGAACTCAGTACTATAACGTTAAGAGGCTTTTGCACTGGGGCCCACAGACTTCAAGTTATGCCCCTGGGAGTTACCCTACCATTGAATAAAACTACCTAAGATGCTGACAGTGTTCTGTAGCTGGCATTCCCCTAGTAAGCATGATGCCTTTTGGTAATTTGTCTGTGCAGTGGATTATGCACAATCCTACTGTAATGAAGTGTCATAGAGTAGTTGTTTGTGCCACACTCTGGCCGCCTCACCACTCCTTCCTCCTCCCTCCTCTTCATGAATAATCAATGCTGCCCAGCCTCCTGCTCACTCAGCTGTCAGCCAGTGTCTCTGATTGCAGATCAGTCCTCTGTAGGCAGTTTATGTCTGAAAGAAACACTCCAGATATAGTTAAATCTCTGACCCCAAATATGTTGGAGCTGTGGTCTAGGGGTTAACTCACCTGTCTAGTGACCTGCCAGCAGTTCATTCTTTGATTCAAATCTCTGTTGAAATTGACTGGATGGCCGCCATTTATTGGCAAATAATTGCTGTTATTTTAAAACAATGGCGGTTGTTTTGAAAAAATGGCCAGTATTTGCTATTAAATGATGGCCATCCAGTCAATTTCAACAGTGTGTGAACATAGCCTTTCTGTGTTTTCAAGTCACTCCTGGTTTTGGTTCCAAAATACTGAGCAAAAATATTGTGTGTGAATATAGCCTTAAAAAAATACAATAATGAGAAATAAAAAAAAAAATTATAAAGACCTATAATTCATTTCCATTAGGGGATCTTAACCAAAGAATGAACTGCTGTCAGGTCTGTAGACAGAGGAGTTACCCTTACACCACAGCTCCAACACATTCGGGCTCAGAGATTCAACTATAGCTGAGTTTTTCTTTTGGACATAAACTGCCTACAGAGGACTGATCTGCAATCAGAGACACTGGATGATAGCTGAGTGAGCAGGAGGCCAGGCAGCATTGATTATTCGTGAAGAGGAGGGAGGAGAAGGAGTGGTGAGGTGTGCCAGACTGTAGCACAAACAACTCTCTTTGACACTTCATTACAGTAGGATTGTGCATAATCCACTGCACTGACAAATTACCAAAAGGCACCATGCTCTCTAGGGGACAGCACACAGTCAGTACCTCAGGTAGGGCCCGGGAGCTGACAGATTCCCTTTAATTCATTATTATTTGGTGCTTACTTTGTTAAGTTTGATATTAAGTTTGCTCTAGGGGACAGCACACTGTCAGTACCTCAGGTAGGGCCCGGGAGCTGACAGATTCCCTTTAATTCATTATTATTTGGTGCTTACTTTGTTAAGTTTGATATTAAGTTTGCTCTAGGGGACAGCACACTGTCAGTACCTCAGGTAGGGCCCGGGAGCTGACAGATTCCCTTTAATTCATTATTATTTGGTGCTTACTTTGTTAAGTTTGATGTTAAGTTTGGCAGTCTGTTCATATAAGAACGCTGTTAAGGAAATATTTTTAACAACTTAAAGGGTTTGCAGTGGTTGTGGCTACATAAAGAATACAGTTCTAGGACAACTTTCATAGAAAGAACTCTGTAAATCTACATTGCATTGATTACTACAATTGTAATTTTATTTAAATTAAGAGAACCACAGTGTAAACAAGACAATACTTACTAACCTACTAACTGCTACTGGTCACTGTGCTAATAACCACTAGTGAGGGGGGAAAAAATCAGTAAAACAACTACACTATGCAAAATTAGAAAGTAGTATAAGTACTTTGAAACGTTCAAATGCATCACAAAAGACAAACCAGTGGTTTTTAAGTCTAAAAAATACAGCTTTGCAGGGTCATAACATGATTTACTTCTATAATTTCTGGCTCATCGTAATCTTTATTTGAACAGGTAATAGAAAATGAAGATAAAACATTTTAAGTTTCAAAATAAATTGATGTGTCCAAATTTAGGAAGACAAGATCCTAAAGCTAAGACAGGAAGAACTTAAAAGTCCTGTTTTTATTGAGCTATACATTTTAAATGACAGCGAGCTAGAGGAGGTGCAGAGTGAACAGTCACAAAAGCCCCATGGCCGCATAAGGAGACATCAATATTATAAATGACACATGGCATGTGAAGGGCCTCGCTAAAGATTTTACATTAAGGTCCTGGAGTTTTAGTTTTCACACTTTAGGCCAACACATCCCAAATCAGATGTAATATTTTGTCAATAGTTTAAAATCTGAAAATGCTATGTGTACCCCTTGAATGTTCCAGAAATTAACATTTGTCAATTGTACATTCAATTCAGTAAGAATGTAGAATGAAAATTAATAATTCTGTCTTGTTCTAAACAAAAACACATCACAGGCAAACTGGTAAAAAAACAAAGAATTAAAGGGTGGATTTTTTTCCCCATAAATAAAGCTGGAGGTCTTTTTGGCCTAAGGTAAAATGTCTTCCAACCTAAATCATAAGATCAATATTTCAAAGCTATGTGCTTTTCATTTTACACAATACTCTTTTTGAATGCTAAATGGCAGAACAAGGCTATCTGTGTTCAGAACTAAAGCTGGCACAAAATCCCGCACCTCTTGGGAGCTAATTAGTACTGTAACACTTGCTAAGAAATTAGAAATCTCCAACTAAAATGTATCAAAATAAAAGCTGACAAGAAGTAGAGTACCTCATTCACAGCTTACAGTGGCTTATGCGTAAGGACTTCTTTCTTTACTTTTCATCACAAAAGGGCCCAGTGGCCTTAAGTAGTAAATAAAAGCATAAAGATTAAATTAATACAAACAAAAATAATGAAGTGCCAGGAAACCCAGGAATAATAGAACTTCATTGCCTAGCCCTTCTGATAATCACTAGTAATTTCCATCAGTCGTCCAGGGCCGGCTGGTTTTCCAAACTAGATATGGAACAACAGTGCACGAATAATAGCTAAAATATATTTGGTGATATTAAAATAAGTCACCTATCAAAAACTATTAATACACAGAGAACATAATCTAAATGTAAATATTATACATTGGCATTTATATTAGGGTTATAGATATGAATAGCTCTATAAAGCAATGACAGACACAATAAAAACCCAATATGCAGAGGTCATTTTCACGTAAGCCTTTTACAAATTATTACTATATATAGGTGTACCACAAAGCAATGGTTCTAGCTAATGACACACTCTAAATGAAAGACCAAATATATTTCCAATTAGTTTCAGCCATTGATTCTTTTTAACCAATTTCCAAAAGGCCACTTTCAATGGTAAAAGACATGTTGATTATATGCACGCCTGAGGTTTAAAGGGAATGTGTCATGAGATAATGACCTTTTTTTTTTTTTTTTTTAAATCAAATTTTTATATTAAACATATTTCTTAAGAACTTTCCATTTTACTATCTATATTATTAAATAATCCTGAAATATTGCAGTTTTCATTCAGACCAATAGGTATAATGTTGGGCTGACACTTCCTTTTCTATACGGACCACTTTCCAGAAGTGTTATCCGTACAATCAGAGACAGGATTACAGTGAATGGTTACACCAGAAGCCAGAAAACCCCTTTTCCCCTCTCCCTTCAGGATGCACGACCTTGGCTGGTTGTCTCTGCACTCTGTGATGCTGGTCAGCTCCCTCAGGGGTCAAGTTGCCAGCAACCTCACTGTGAATTTTTCTGTTTTCTCTGTCATGAGCAGAAGGGAGCACAGCCAGAACTCAGGGAAGGAGACTGATAAGGTAATAACAACTAATGGATAGAATATTAGTCTTTAGGAGGGGAGATTAAAGAACATCTATTTTACTTAGCATGATAACCCCTTTAACAAAATCTTAAATATATGTTATTTTCTAATATATTGATAACATACAGCCATTAGTCATAACATTAAAGCCATCTCCCTAAAATCATATACATTTCCCACATACAGCCAAAATGGAATTCACTTGCCATTGTAAAAAGAGTAGACACATTTTAAGATGTGAATATTATCTCATTTGTGTTGTGTGACTATCTTTGTAACAGGGTTAAAGAAAATCTTTTTGTGTCTCCATATATGTAAAAGAGTCCCATTTAGATGTAGAATATACCCATAACATGGTTCTATGGAAGACTTACTACAGTCTCATAAAACGTATAATACAGTCATGTGCATAAACTCAGGGTGAGCAATTTTTCCTGGCCTGAAGAAAAAGCGCATCACTTTGCAAAGAATATTATAATACATCCAGCTCACTAACCCTAGATGTCCTTCCTATCAATGAAAAGTAGTAAGTGATGTGGATTCATGCACCTGTGCTCGGCACCCTACATTTATCTTACACTCATGGGGCCATGGGTAAATGGTGTAAGCAAGACTTTCATAAAGCTACAAAAAGTCAAGTAGCCCTTACAGATTTGCGTTTATGAAAAATAAAGTCAGGCAGCAGAGTGCAAGCACAGTTATTATAGCTTCCTGCCATATGGTTTCCACAGACATTATACTGCAAAATTACCTTTAGCAAGGAAAAAAAGCTCTTAGTGGAAAATAACTTTATGGCGGTATGTTTCACTGAACAATGAACTGAATAACAAATGTGCTTACGGGTTTGTTTAGTGATTATAGTCTGGATTTACTGAGCAATGAGAAAATATCAAAGAAAAGTCAATGCATTCTGCAGCATAGCTCTATATCTTCACTGCATGATGATGAGCACACCCATTGCTTTAAAACAGAGAAAAGCAGCCATGTTTCTCAAAGCAACAATGTTCCATTTTGCAGTATAAAAGGTAGGAGCTGAATACTGGTTGATAAGGACTATACATACCTTTTACTCTCAGACAATGATTTTTATTTAGCTATTTATAAGTGTTATGCCATTGCGGAAGTATATTGTACAGTACTTACTCATAAAGTTATTGTGTAATGTGCTAACATAGGTTTCCTGTGTCAATGTTAACTATCAGGGTTCCTTGCCAATTTCATCACGCAGTCACTACTTTTTATATACACTGGTACCTCGGTTCTCAAATTGCTTGGAACTCAAACAGTATTTTAAAGGAAAGTTTGCTTTGGTTGTCAAACTCTTGCTTGGTTCTCAAGCACTTTTCAGGCACCCAGTCTTGAAGTACAGTAATACCGCGGTATTCAAACGAAAACTTTGCACGGTATCTGAACACTTTTGCAAGCGTGAATTGTAGTTAGTGATTACTGTACCATAATTGCTGGTTTTGTTGAATGTTTCTTGTTTAAAATGTACTGTACAGTATAGTGCTGCTCTGTACTGTAGTAATTATACTGGGCACTTTTCAATGTAATAAATATTGTATTGTTGGTAATTATTGGTGGGTGCTGGAACCAATTCAACACATTTACATTTTTTCCTATGAGAAGACACTGCTCGGTTCTCAAACTGCCTTCCTGAACCAATTACGTTTGGTAACCGAGGTACCACTGTATATAAGCCCAGTGTGAGACTGGAGTGCCTTGGGCCCACCAGAGGAAATAATTCTTGGGGCCCACCCAATTTTAGGTTCTGCGCTTTTCCACATGTATTGTTTTTGCCCTTTCTGTGCCATGTGTTTAGTACTATGCTTTTCTGTGCCCCCTGTATAATATTTGCCCCCTTTGTGTCCCTTGCATAATATTTGTCCCCCCGTGTATACTATTGGTCCCCTGTGTAGTATTTTGCCTGCTCTGTGCCTCCTTTATAGTATTAGTGCTCCATGTGTCCCAATTAGGTTATTAGGCCCCTCTGTGCTCCCTCTGTACTATTAATCCCCTCTGTGCCTTCTCTATAGTAGTAGCCCTCTCTCACTCCATATACTATTGGCCTCTCTGAGTCACCTGTATAGTATTAAGCCCACTCTGTGTGTCCTGCATAGCATTAGTCCCCTTTGTTCTCCCCTGTATAGTATTGGGCCCCTCTGTGCTCCCTGTATAGTATTAGCCGACTGCTAATACCATCTAGCAACTTCAGGCCATAGTAAAATTAATAACACCGAGGTAGCTTGCAACATATCATCATTTGTTTCCCTTGGCTACCACAAGTGTGTTATCAGCAGTCAACTTGTAATGAACAGAAGAGTGATTTTAGACGTGGTATTATATAACTCTGTAATGTGCTTCAATCACCTATCTGCCTCTCTTCCCTGTCTTTTCCCCCCTCCACCCCCCACCAGGAAGTGTCCTAATTTACACAGACCTGATGACTGTCGTCACCGTCACCAGGCAGCTCCTTCTTGTGAGGATGAGTCATCAGCAAGAGGGCTGCTCTAGGTCCTGTTACAGCAGCCCCCCCTCCCCAGTCCAAGTGATGGCTTGCAGTTGTTCAGCCAATGGGAGCTGAGCAAGCTGAGTCACCTGACAAGGCAGGGGAGGGGGGGGGGCTAGTGTAACAGGAGAAGGAGCTGAGAGAAGAGCTTGGTGACGGTGACGAAAGTAATTAGGTCTGTGTGAGTTAGGACACTTCCTGGTGGGGGGTGGAGGGGGGAAAAGACAGGGAAGGGAGGCAGATAGGTGATTGAAGCACATTACAGAGTTATATAACTTTGTAATGTGCTTCAAATACTGGGAAAGTTTTTTATGGCACTTGTCCTTTAACACATGTTCTTGTAAAAGTGTCAAAAATTGGAAAATCACAAAAGCCAGTCAATCATCCAATATCAGACATTAATGGACCTTGGTGGAACAGAGGCATAAAATATAGAAACTTTATAATAAACCATTTAACACGTTCCAATCCCCCTTCAAGTACCCTTTCACCTCCCCTTGTGTGGCATCCTTTGTATACCCATTTAGTTTAAGTGGCACCAACATAAGTGCCAATTTCATTTTATTTCAATCGATTTTTTATTTAATTTTAATGTAGAGGCGTATAAGGTGCATGCTCAGCTCACTAATTAAAACAAATTTTTAGTCCAGTTCTGAGCCTGACATGCCCATTGTATGCACTTTAGGCAGTAGACAGGTAGACATATTCCAACATAGAAGATAACTAGAGATGAGCAAACAGAGTTCATCTGAACCCGTGCGTGCAGCATTTGATTACTGGTGGCTGAAGAAGTTGGAGGCAGCCCTAGGGACCCCTGAAAAACATGGATAAAGCCTACAGTTGTATCCATGTTTTTTAGGCAGCTTTAGGGCTGCCTCCAACTTCTCCAGCCACCGGTAATCAAAAGATAGTTGTTTTTTTTGTTTTTGTTTTTTTTTTAAAGGGAAGGATTTACAAAACCCAAGCCAGTGCTGAATAATGATATTGAAATAGCTAATATGAGAATATGACAATATGAAATCTTAATGGGTAAATATCCATGGAACTGGGAGCTACTAGTTGGAGTTTGTTATAAGCCATCTAACATAGCTGAACATGCAGAGGATAAAATCCATAAAAAAAAAAAGAACAGCAAATTATAATGAGATCCTTATTATGGAGGGCTTCAACCATTCTGACATTAATTGGGATACAGAGGTCACTGGTTGTGCCAAAAACTGTACATTGAATTATCCACCATTCAAGACAATTATTTTTATCAGCTGGTTAACCAACCAGACAAAATCATTTGCTGGATCTAGTCTTGTCAAATGGACCAAATATATTATCAGAAATGCAGGTCTGGGAGCAATGGGCAACAGTGACCATATTATAGTAAGTTTTAGAGAAGAGTTTAGTCACATAGAATGGAATCATATACTGAAGCTAAATGAAAAGTAATTAAATATTTCATATAAAGCGTGTAGTATGTTTATACCCTCAGGCAATAAAATGTCTGCAAATAAATAGAAATCAATATGGCTGAATGGTTCAATAGCAATATATATATATATATATATATATATATATATATATATATATATATTAATATAAAAAGACAAACAAAATGGATTTGAAACATTGACTGTTACAATACTAAACATCTAGTTCATTGCTGTCCATTTCTTCCCCAATAGTAGTGCGATGTGCCAGAATCATCTATAACATTGCACGGCTATTGGTTAAGAATGTTTTTTTTTTTTTCTTAACTGCTTTAGGAATGCTTTCTGAATTCAAATGTGGAATTACAGCCTAAAGCCTATGGGTCACATGGCATTTATACACTGATATTAAAGGGATTATCCAGCGTTAGGAAAACATGGCTACTTTCTTCCAGAGACAGCACTCAGTTCCTTTCAAGCGAATGGAGCTTAATTGCTAAACACACATTAACTGGAGACAAGAGTGGTGCTGTCTCTGGAGGAAAGTGACCATGCTTTTCTAATGCTGGATAACCCCTTGAACCGAGGGTAAGTAATGTTCTCTTTTCTATTTTTACCCTACCCTAGGAGTATATGGATTTTTCCAAAAAAACTGCATAACCTCTTTACTGCTGTACCATACAACAGCCTTGTACTGAAGCTGCAGAACAGGGGCCAGCACACAATGAATGAACATGGTGAAAAAAAATGGTGATGGACAGAAAATAAAGTGTCACTGTAAAAGCTACATACTCAAAATGGGCTAAAGTGAGCAGCGAGGTACCACAAGCTTTGTGTTAAGCCCAATATAGCTGTGGAGGGAACTGAAAGCAAAAGTGTCATTATTTGCTGAATACTTACAGCTTAGCTTTATCGTTAAATATTACAAATAGACCTAGATAAGTTGGCAGCACTGGCGAGAACATAGTAGATACATTTTAAGATAGGTAAATCTGACACAATGCAGCTAGGTTACACTTACATCACTGCATTCTGGTTGCAAGTAAGCTAAACAACAGTACTCACTGTTAAGTAGTGCTTGACCTATGACCCCAATATAATACTGCTTCTCTATAAAATCTTCGGTGGACCACATTTCAGATATACAAGTCACTTTTGGGCTCCACATTTTATAAGGGTACAGGTCAGCTTTAGAGGGTTTAAAGGTGGGATACTAGAATATGAAATAGGATGAGAAGACGTCTTAGTAGTGGAGACATTTACATGCATATAAAAGTGAGAGCAATTCAAAGCACTGGTCCATGATTTATTCTATCCAATGACTTCACTAAGGGATATTTATTACATATAAAGGAAAGCCGATTTAACCCCTAGCCGCACCAGGGCGTTATTGTACGTCCCGGCAGGAGGTTACTTTCCGCACCAGGACGTACAATAACTTCCCGGCTCCCGGTGCTCACTGTTTACATAAACAGTGACCAGGAGCCGAAACTAAACTGTCAGCTGATAGCTGACAGTTTAGTGTAGCTGCTGCTGGACCCCGTGAAGGGGTCTAGCACAGGCGATCACCGGCATCAGTGGATCGGTTACGATCCACTGATGCCGGTGATAACAGTAGTAAAACCGCCGGTCCCGATCTCCACTGATCTCTGGGATCCGGGGGAAGCTGGGACGGAACTCCCTCCCCCTCCTCCCCACTCTGTAGCCGCCCCCAACACCGCCCCAAACCCCCATCACTGCCTCCTCCCTACCACCAGCCCCGCGATCGTGACCTACCCCCTAGACTCAACCCCCCGCCGATCCCCCTGCGGCCGTGTCTACGGATCTTCCGGTGCAAGCTGCCGCCACCGCTGCTGCTGTGTACCGGAGGGCCGCCGCTGCTGCCGCTGTGCCGGTACTCACCGGAGGACAACAGCAGAGGTCTATCCTTCCCCTGCCTCCTGGCAGCACTGGCTCCCCGGATCCCGGAGCTCAGAGTGAGTTCCAGGACCGGGGAGCCAGTGCTGCGCGGAGAAGGGGGAAGGAGCGATCTCTGCTGTGACCCCCTCCTGCTGCAGCAGCATGTACCAGCATCTGTGTAATGACGCTGGTACATGCTGCTATTTACTGTGATTGGCAGCTCTGTCATCAGAGCTGCCAATCACAGTATCTGATCGTGGATGCAGGCTCTGATCCCTCACTTTGTGAAAAAATCAGAGCCTGCATCCATATACTGTAAAACACACACATATAATAAAAAGTACTCCCTCCCCTGTGATCTCCCAGTAATAAGGGAGATCTTAGTTAGTGTTCGTTAGTCAGCGTCCGTTAGTAAGCGTCAGTCAGCGTCCGGTAGTAAGCGTCAGTCAGCGTCCGGTAGTAAGCGTCAGTCAGCGTCCTTTAGTAAGCGTCAGTCAGCGTCCGTTAGTAAGCGTCAGTCAGCGTCCGTTAGTAAGCGTCAGTCAGCGTCCGTTAGTGAGCGTCAGTCAGCATCTGTTAGTAAGCGTCAGTCAGCGTCCGTTAGTAAGCATCAGTGTCAGTCAGCATCCGTTAGTAAGCGCCAATCAGCGTCCCTTAGTAAGGGTCAGTCAGCGTCAGTAAGTGTCAGTGTCTGTCAGTACATATCAGTCAGCATCCCTTAGTAAGCGTCAGTCAGCGTTCATTAGGAGATGTCAGTAAGCGTCAGTCAGCGTCCATTAGCAGGTGTCAATAAACGTCAGTCACCTTCCGTAAGTGTCAGCTAGCATCAGTCAGCGTCCGTTAGTAAGAGTCAGTCAGTGTCCGTTACTGAGCATTAATCAGCGTCCGTTAGTAATCGTCAGTCAGCGTCCGTAAGTGAGCATCAGTCAGTGTGCATTAGTAAGTGTGAGTAAGCGTCAGTCAGTGTCCGTTAGTGTCAGTAAACGTTTGTGCACGCACAGACATAGGTGCTCCTTATCTTCCTAGCCCTGTTGTACGACCATATAATACTTTACGTTCACAAATGGGGTATTTCTGTGCTCAGGAGAATTTGCTTTACAAATATTGGGGGGCTTTTCCTCCTCCAAGCTTTTTGAAATTTGAAAAATTTGGGGTTTCACCAATGTATAAGTGTGAAAAATGGGATTTTTCATTTTCACAGCCCACTTTTGCAATAAACTGTGAAATAATATAATAATAATTTTTATTTATATAGCGCCAACAGATTCCGCGGCACTTTACAATTCTGGGGGTACATACATAGACAGAAATCAGACATTACAGAGATATACATATAGTTATCCATACAAGAGGAGTGAGGTCCCTGCTCGCATGCATGAGAAAAACCTTTAGGGTCCAAATGCCCATTGTACCCCTTGTTACATTCTTTAAGGGGTTTCATTTTCAAAATGGGGTCACTTGTGGGGGGTTTCCCCTGTCTCTGCACTAGGGGGGCTCTGTAACTGTAACACGGTCTCCTACATTTATTCCAGTCAAATCCACACTCCAAAATTTAAAGGGTGCTCCTTCTCTTCTGAGCCCTGTTGTGCGCCTGCACAACACTTTATGTCCACAAATGGGGTACTTTTAAAAACTGCAGATTCAGAGGAAGAAATTTTTTATTGCATTTCCCTTTTTTATAGCTGTGTGGTATGAAAGAAATAGGATTGAATTGGAATCTCTGCAAAGGAAATTTTTACTTTTCACACTTACTTTGCAGTTATTCCCGTGAAATGCCTAAAGGGTTAAAAACTGTTTTAAGGGTACAAACACACACACCGTATACGCAGCAGATACACAGCAGATCTGCAGCAGATTTGGTGGTGCAGATTTGAGGCTGTGTTCAGTTATTTAGATCTAATCTGCTGCGTATTGCAGCAGTAAATACGCTGCATATACGGTGTGTGTGTTTATACCCTTAGGGTATAAACCCACACACCGTATATGCAGCATATTTACTGCTGCGATACGCAGCAAACTCGCAGCAAACTCGCAGCAAAATCGCAGCAGATTAGATCTAAATAACTGAACACAGCATCAAATCTGTACCAACAAATCTGCTGCGTATTTGTTGCATATCTGCTGCATATACGGTGTGTGGGTTTATACCCTTAATGTCAATTTGAATACTTCAAAGGGTGAAGAGTTCAAAATAGGGTGATTTATGGGGGTTTCTTGTATACAGGCCTCTAGAATACGATCCAAAACTGGATATCTTCCTTATTGGCAGAGACTTTCAAATTCAGAGAAATGCAATTTTTTTCAATTTTTCACAACATTTTGGAGTTCTTCACAAAAAAAGGTAAAGGTATCGGCCAAAATGTATCACTAACATAAAGTGGAACATGTCATGAAAAAACAATCTTGGAACCACAAGGATCGGTAAAAGCATTCCAGAGTTATTAATATATAAAAAGACACAGGTCATATTTAAAAATTTGGCTGTGTCATAAACACCAAAACTGGCTGTGTCCCCTAAGGGTTAAGCTCTGTTCACACTTTTCTTTTTAGTTTATGTTAGAGTCATACACTGGGAATATTCTTCAATGTCTGGCTCCAACATATGTACTGCCATTGTATAGAATGGCACAATGGCATTCAAGCACTATTAATTCCAATTGTAAAAAAATGTATACCACTACATAAAAAAACAAAGGTAACAGTGAAATAGGTATGCTGATGCATAACAGTGGAGTGTACATCAAAAAGACACTCATGGCATAGGCTGTGGGCAAAAGGGGATACCTCTGGTGTATACCTCCGACATGCCTCAAAACAAAGTGATGAGTACCTTAGACATTATTATTGTGGTGCCCCCCAGGGGTGGCAGCTAGGTGTATGTTGTGCAAGGCTAGCTGGGTGCAATAGTGCTCTGTACTGTATAAGGCTATGTTCACACAACGTCAAAAATATAGAAAAGGTGCCTGATTTTGATATTTAAGAAAACGTCAGTTTTTGCCGTGATTTAACTGACTGCAATGGCAATGCATTGAAGTCAATGGGAAGACGGATGTCCAGTGCAAACAATGTATTGAATAATAGATGTTTTTACTGCGGACGTCAAAATAATGAACATGATCATTATTTTCGGACATCTTTGGCAAACAGCGGATGTTTTTTATTAGTTGTTCACATACATCATCGTTCTTTCTCCGTTTTTACTATTAAACTCAATGGATTTATCAATTAAGCCGCATCCAAAGGCCAATTAGTAAGCCCAAACTAGAATAATGTACCAACAGCCGTCATTGCAGGGGAGGCCAGACAGCTAAATGACGGCAATTATTTTTGACTCAAAATGACGGATGTTATTTTAAACAGAGCTGAAAAAACGTTGTGTGAACATAGCCTATGTCTCACATAGCAGGGTGAAGTTGCTAGCCTAATGTGCCTTGGGCAATCCACACTTCGTTGTCATTGAACTGTCTCAGTGATCAGGCCCGGATTGGTAATCTGGCGGACCGGGCAAATGCCCTCTGGGCCGCCAAGATTACCGGCCCATGGGCCGACGGTACCGATGCATAATTACACCTGCGGCCGCGGCCCTATGCGGCGTTCGAGAACAGTGCGGCCGGCCGCCGCGCTATTCACTTGCTGCTCTGACCTGGGAATATGCCGCCCATTCTTATCCCTGGCACAAGGGCTAAGTGCATAGCATGGAGGCCGGCCGCACTGTTCTCGAACGCCGCATAGGGCCGCGGACGAAGGTGTAATTATGCATCGGTACCGGCGGCCCTCTGCAGCAGGTGAGAACAGTGCGGCCGGCCTCCATTCTATGCACTTAGCCCCTGTGCCAGGGATGGGATGGGTGGCATATTCCCACGGCCCCCAGCCCCCGCGCCGAAGCCCACGCCGAATCTCCTTACCACTCTGTGTAGCAGACGTGCCACGCGCAGGCACGTCTGCTACAACCCACCCCTGGCGGTTGACGTCACTTCCGGACGCGCCGCACAGGAGAAGACAGGAGAGCCGCAGCAGCAGAGAATAGCTGCTGACAAGAGCCGAATGAACAGCTACGGGGAACGATGTGACAGGTGAGCATGCAGTTTTTTTTATGTTTCATATGGGGGCTGCACAGCAGGGGTGCATATTCTTTATGGGATATTACAAAAGGGGTACCAAATCTTTATGGGAATGTTGCCCGGGGGGACCTTTATACCCCATATAAAGGTTATATATGTTATATATCGCAGTGTCACAAAGGGGAGAACTCCTCTATATGGGGATGTTACATGGGGGGGGGGATATTACTGAGTGACATCCCTGTATACTGTGTATATAGTGAGTGACATCCCTGTATACTGTGCATATACTGAGTGACATCCCTGTATACTGTGCATATACTGAGTGACATCCCTGTATACTGTGCATATACTGAGTGACATCCCTGTATACTGTGCATATACTGAGTGGCATCCCTGTATACTGTGTATATACTGAGTGACATCCCCATATACTTTGCATATACTGAGTGACATCCCCGTATACTGTGCATATACTGAGTGACATCCCTGTACACTGTGCATATACTGAGTGACATCCCTGTATACTGTGCATATACTGAGTGACATCCCTGTACACTGTGCATATACTGAGTGACATCCCTGTATACTGTGCATATACTGAGTGACATCCCTGTATACTGTGCATATACTGAGTGGCATCCCTGTATACTGTGCATATACTGAGTGACATCCCTGTATACTGTGCATATACTGAGTGACATCCCTGTATACTGTGCATATACTGAGTGACATCCCTGTATACTGTGCATATACTGAGTGACATCCCTGTATACTGTGTATATACTGAGTGACATCCCTGTATACTGTGCATATACTAAGTGACATCCCTGTATACAGTGCATAGAGTGAGTGACATCCCTGTATACTGTGCATATACTGAGTGACATCCCTGTATACAGTGCATAGAGTGAGTGACATCCCTGTATACTGTGCATATACTGAGTGACATCCCTGTATACTGCGCATATACTGAGTGATATCCCTGTATACTGCGCATATACTGAGTGACATCCCTGTATACTGTGCATATACTGAGTGACATCCCGGTATACTGTGCATATACTGAGTGACATCCCGGTATACTGTGCATATACTGAGTGACATCCCTGTATGTTGTGGCTATACTATGTGGGGGCTGGCTACACAGGGACCTACACTATGTGGGGGTAGGCTACACAGGGACCTATACTATGTGGGGGGCTACACTGGGGGGGTAATATGTTGTGACTATACTATGTGGGGGCTGGCTACATAGAGAACTATACTATGTGGGGGATACAAGAAGGGGGGGGAATAATATGTTGTGGCTATACTATGTGGGGGCTACAAAGGGGGCATATACTATGGGGGCTATACAGGGGAAAGGGCTATACTATGTGGGGGGGGCAGATATTATGTGGGACTGCACAGGGCATCTACATTATGTTTGGGGGGCTATATCATTCAGGGGCTGTACATGGGGACCTGTGCTATATAAGCTCTGCTGCTCAGTGGGACCTATGGTATATGGGGACTGCTGCACAGGGGAGCTTACTATAGGGGAGCATGGAAGCCGCCTATATAATGACAATACACACAGAGGGTCTAATACTATATAGGCACACGGAGCTGCTTGACTACTATTTGGAGGCACATATTGGGCCTGACTGCTTATGTAGGAGCACAGAGGGGGCATTGTTACTGTGTAAAGCAATGGGGAATATAAGGTTATGATGAGGTATAAGGTTAGGATGATGCTGGAGCGTGGAGCCTAAAGTGTTTGTCTCGCAGATTCTGGGGAGCCGAGTAATGGCTGGAGAAATCTTCATGATGGGCTGAGCCAGATGGAAAGAAAAGAAAAAACAGACAGCTTTGACTACCAAAAGGTCACTTATGATTCATGTAGGAAGACGCCTCCTGTAAGTCACTGGATGTAACTGCACAATCATGCATAATCACTTTTTGGGTGCATTCACACGTACAGGATCTGCAGCAGATTTGATGCTGGGTTCCGTCATTGAGTAACAAAGCTATCTGCAGCATCAAATCTGCTGCAGATCCTGTATGTGTGAACACACTCTTAAGGTCTGTAGATCCTTTGTATAGCTGGATCTCTACCTCTATTTGGTCACTGCTAGAGAGGATATAATATTATTTATAGACAGTACAGCAGTATTATCTAGTCACTGTATGATGGCAGTGGTCATTGTATGTCAGTATTATTTGTCCTGTGTATACTCATTTTATTGGTAATACTTGTGTTCACGTAGTGGATTTTATTCAGTGACAGCATAGTGGTATTAGTCATGTTGTGATGATGGTAGTTGAGATAATATCTGTTACTTGTATACTGTAATAATGGTAGTATCAGTCTCTTTATAAAAGATTGGTCAGTAACAGTATGGCGGTAATATGTATAATGATAATATTCGCTTTCTGTATACTAGTGTTATTTGGTAACTATGACAGCTATTCAGAGATATACAGTATTATCATGCATAGAAAATTGTCTTACCAGTGCTAACATTATACAGGATATGTTTAATATTATTTTACATATCCTAAAAATTTCCCTAGGACCCTACTTATATATATTATGACTGCTGTAGCCTGTTGTTGCATGATTGATAGATAGATAGACAGATAGGAGATAGATAGATAGATAGACTTGGCACCATTCCCGTCAATGGAACAGAGTTGCAAAACAACACAACAACACGACCTATGTGTGATATGGTATGTGGGCTGGAGGGGTGTGAGTGCCAGGGCTGATTTTCAGTCCCAGTCCGGCTCTGTCAGTGATATTAGGTGCAGGCGAATGACTTCTGACACTAGGATTTAGTAAAACAACTGTACTTGTTTAGTGAACGGCAAAAGTACAACACTCAGTCTCATATAGCCAATGGCAAGTACAGCTTTTATTCTTGAAAGAAAGAGTTGTTGGTCACTGTCCCTTTGAGGATACTGCTAATTGCAGGTGAACTGAAGCATTGGGCTTTAAGGCACTTTGGTTGCTATGGATTACAGATCTACTTAAAGAGGGCTCTGCTTTTGAGGATCTTCACAGCTTACACAGAAAACATTTATACAGAAGAACTCTGCATCTGTCACACAATACCCCGAAGAGAAGCATGCATGAGAACAATCACCAATATGGAAGCCGATAAGCACCGTCTCCAACCAGGCTCGTACGAGGAGAACAGTAGATGCCAGGGGACTGGAGAATTGTCCAACTGCAGACTAGAAGAGGGTTGAGGAACTTACCCTCACAATGTGAACTGGAGTCGTGCCTTGCTTATAGCAGGTTTCTTTGCATGGAGGAAAAATCTTCTCCTTTGGCTTGACCTTCATAGATGGGTAACTTCAGGATCAGGTTGAGATCAAAGGTAATGCAGTAGTCTTGGAACTTGTTTGCTTTTCTAATCTATATAGACTGTTAGGCTATGTTCACACAACATACTTTTTATGAAAAGAACTGCTGTTGTTTTCAATTCACACAAGAACTGTCCAGAGCAGTAACTAATCCCAATAGAAAAGCTGTATTGCTCTGGACAGTTCCTGTCTGGGACAGTGGTGGCAGTAGAGAGCACCATGTCAGACTGAAAATAAAAACTACATTTCCTGAAGGACATCCAGCAGCTGATAAGTACTGGAAGACTTGAGGTTTTAAAATAGAAGTAAATTACAAATCTATATAACTTTCTGAAAGCAGTTAATATGAAGGAAAAAGATTTTCACTGGACAAACCCTTGAACAGGGGCTGAGCTAGGAACCACTCTCACCAGTTGACTTTGTATGGGGACACCTCCATACATACTGAGCCCGATGAACCTTTTTACAGTTGTTTTTCAGTTGTATTTATACAGTAGAGGTCTAGCCGTACACAGTACACAGCAGACCTACAACAAAGCCTACAAATCACATTTTCTGTAAGCACATGTTGCAGAAGTACATTTTCTATTGCTAGAAATGAAAATACAATGAAAATATTAGTTTCTTTATTGTTTCTAGAAAACAACAAAGAGCTGACAGAGTCATAACAAATTAGAACTGTGAGGTGTATACCAAATTGCATCACATCCTTCATAATTATTAGTGTGGATAGAACAGAGCGTCTTGTGTCATATGCAGTTATGGTAAAGGATGACAAGCGTTGCCGCCTTAAATGAGAATCGCAAAACAATGTGGCCACTGAAGCAAAATAATCCCTGTGTATTATTCCAATCTAAATACAGATCTAAAATTGTTATCTGTGCAGAGTCCTCAATGCAAACATGCTGGGAACAATTACCTACCAGCAGGGGGCAGCAGGAAACATGGAGACAGCTTCTCCTTATTATATCCAGCACAGGCTGCTGTGTGGAGAACTAATAGGGACTTTTCTATCCAAGATTGATGCTATTTTTTTATTTTTAAAGAGCCCTATAGAGATTGCTCAGAATGTAAGGATAACTAGGGGGCATTACCTGTTTGTACAATACACTGGCATTCTAATATAAGAATATGTAGTTGGAATGTATGAATACTACACAATTTATTTTAACAATATAGAGTAAAGAGCATAACAAATCTGTAATTTCTAGGAAATTAGGGAGTGTATGTAACATCTTTATAAGCAATGAACAAATATGGAGCCATAATTTTTGGTGCAAAATATTTTTCTGTTTTAGTTGCCTATGTGACCACATGCTGGACTACTGATAAAAGAAGTCTTTATAAGGGTAGCTTCACACGTACTGACTCGCAGTGTTAATAACGCTGCGAGTCGGCTAGGTCCTGGCAGATCACTTTCACTACATACACACAGCAGTCTGAACGACCGCTGCGTGTATGTAATTCTGCCGGCCGCTTAACCCCTTCAGCTGCCGCCCGGCTCCCACTCTGTATACATTACCTGTCCTCTCTGCACGGGGACCAGGCGTACTGCTCTCCCACCCGGCCAATCAGTGGCTGCGGCAGGGCAACACACTGATTGGCCGGGTGGGAGAGCAGTACACCGGGACCCGTGCAGCGAGGAGAGGTAATGTATACAGAGCGGGAGCGGAGCGGGAGCCGGGCGGCAACTGAAGGGGTTAAGCGGCCGGCAGAATTTCATACACGCAGCGGTCGTTCAGACCGCTGTGTGTATGTAGTGAAAGTGATCTGCAAGGACCTAGCCGGCTCGCAGCGTCAGTACGTGTAAAGCTACCCTAAAAGTGCAGCATCAAGGTAAACTTACAGTCACAGCATCAGAACACTACACGCTACATCTAACAAATATTGGGACATCGTATGGGGCATTAGATAGCCGACAGGTTCCCTTTAAGCAAAGAAAATAAATGTCTTTTAAATGGGTACTCCGGAGAAAAAAATTTATTCACAGGAACTAGTGTTAGTAAGTTAAACAGATTTGTAATTTACTTCTACTTAAAAATCTCCATTCTTCCAGTACTTACCAGCTGCTGTATGCCCTGCAGGAAGTGATGTATTCTTTCAAGTCTAACATGGTGCTCTCTACTGCCAAATCTGTCTGTGACAGGAGCTGTCCAAAGCAGGAGGGGTTTTCTGTGGGTAATACACCTTCTGTAGGTCATAAATCAGCTTATGTTCAAACACTCTATTTCAATCAGTCTTTAAAAAACATAACAGTATTGGATTGAAAACACAAAAAGGCCACAACCACACAATGGGGTTTATTTTTTGGCTGTTTGATGACTGTCTTTTTGGACGGCCATCATTTTGAGCTTAAATGACGGCCAAGCAAAAGATGGACATCAAATGGCCAAAAGGACGTTGTGTGGTTGTGGCCCTTCTGTGACAATCTTTCCATTATAATTTTGCCCTATCGGTTCCACTCCTGGCTTTGGTTGAAATAAGGCTGACCAAAGGACTGACAGAAATATTATATGTGAACATAGTCTATGAGTACTAGAAGGCTTGTGAAAGTCATTTACAAATCTGTATAACTTTCTGGCACCAGTTGATTGAAACCCCTTTTTCCCTTTGGAGTTCCCCTTTAAGGAGTCAAGTCAGGTGAACATGGGCTGTGTTTAAATTTTAACACAGTAAAGAGACAAAAAAACTGTACCCTAATATATATATATATATATATATAGAGAGAGAGAGAGAGAGAGAGAAAGCTTTATTTGCTTGTGGCTGAAAGGATTATATAAATATAAATGACCTGATTTGAAATTTTGAAATACTTGTTTTGTTGCCAGTGAGAAGGCCGCAGACACTCTGCAGTAAATTCGCCGGGGTGAGCATAATATATATAATATATATATAATAGCTGCCTCGCATGGGATGACTAAAAAGACGTTTACGGCATTTGTTGCAGAGAACAAGACTAACACGTCTATTTAAGAAATATGTGAAGTCCAGATCCCTCTTTGGGGACTCATTAGATGGTAGTCTTTCTCAGCCAGCTTCAGGAAAGATTCTGCACCATAAAATTGGATGAAATAACACAAATTCAGGCCCTTCTATTTAAATGAAGTCAGCAAAGAGGTTGTGCGCAGCCTGCAGTAACTAATATTTCTCTCTGGTTAGATATGTTTCTCATTGCATTGTCAACAGTAAATAGGAATGGATTCAGATCTTGTACTCCAATAGTATGAATGTAGGACTGTGCAAGGCTTACCAAACACAGCAAGCCAGGTCCCTGTGCATCCTCAGACACTATGAAGAATCTAATGAAGCCTGCTAGAACCATAACTTAAAAACAGTATATACCTGCAGATGGATAGAATACTAAAACTGTAAATTAATGATAATAATAAATAGGAGATACACTTTTCCACATTGCTAATCTGCAAGATTTTTTCTGTTTTTTTTTTTTATAAAATAGTGTAAAAATTCTGCTGAGAATTTATGGCCTAACCTTCTGTTGACCTTGTTTCTTTTTATTTCAAAGCGAAAAAAAAACTGTGGAGTATGTAACCTGTGTGTGCCTCCTCCCTGACTGCTATTTTGCTGTGAAACGTGATTTATTGTGCAAACTGTCAGTGCTGCATTTCAGCTATTCGCATTTATGTTGTATGTACATTGCAGCTCTCACTGTGCACTTAAAGAGACAATTTTTAAAAAGAAATAAACCAGGGTTTAATCACAAACAGTTTTGCAATATACTCATTTTATTTATTTTTTAAAGTTTTCTGCGGTCCATGCTCCCTTCATGGCCATATTTGGTCTTTTCTCTTTTTGAAAAAAAAAAAAACATTACACGAAGTGCCAGTCCTTTGCACGCTCACACAAGGAAAGATATCTAAGGATTGTTAAGGCAGCCCCTCCCTCTGCTCCCCGCTCGCTCTCTGCACCAGTAATAGCACCGGCAGCGAGTGGGAAATGAGGTTGAAGTGAGCTCTAAGCTGACAAGTTAGTGATCGCTTCCCCCGGGTCATGTAATATGGCTTTTAGAGAGTACCTGATCAGAGGAGCACATGTGTGATAGGCAGTATGCTAAGCGGAGCAGAGAGTGTGTACTCTGGGAGAAGTGAAAGTGAGCAGCAGAGTGAGCAACAGCTAAAGGCCAAGAAAAAGTAAAGAGTTGTCAATTTGGGGGGATGACGGATTGCGCTTGACAAATCCCATTGAATCAATGCAACAGGGAGAATTTCAAGCAGAGTCCATGGCACAAACGCCACTTGAAATTCCTTTCCGTAATGTGAACATACTCTAACAACTGAGGCAGTGTTGCATTACAGATGCTAAAGCAGGTCACAAGTTTCTCAAGACCGTTCATGGACAGTCCTGGCCACACGCGTTAATGAATCGGATAGCATTTATGTAAATATATCCTGGCCACAGAAGATATAAGCTATGTATATTGTGGGCTGCATTGGACCCACCAGCAGCCAACTATGTAACTAAGTTTGTTCTTCTTGAGAAACACCGCACATTCTGTATCTTACTGTATGTATATTCCTGCAACCACCAAGTGCCTCTTGCAAACTGTATAGTGAGGCTGCATCAAGCTGAGTACCAATCTGTGACTGGGATGGGGGGGATAGGGGGGGCAGAGAATGCAAGCTATTGGGGACAACACAGCAGCGGAAAAGAGCAGCACATGGCTACTGTGAGGAGGTAGGGTTCACAGGTAGAGATCACAGAAAGACTTTAGTTTTATGCTGCGTTTACACAGAGCAATAATTCGCCCAATCGAACGATTAACAATATCGAAGTAACTATGTGTTTTTTTATAACGATCAGCGTTTAGACAGAATGATATATCGTTTGGAAAAATCATTATTGCGATCGTTTTAAGATTGCTTAAGCCTATCTCACACATTGGATGAATTGGTGAAAGACTCTTTTCAAGAAGCGATCTGTGAATTTTTAGCGAACAACCAACAACGATTTGAGAACATGTTGAAAGATCAAAATGAACGATTTCTCGCTCGTCGCTTGATCATTCGCTGCGTTTACACGAGCCAATTATCACTCAAATGCGATTGTCATCGCGAAAATTCCAACGATAATCGTTCCGTGTAAACGCACCACTACTCTGTTGAATAACTTTGGACATGGAGCTTATTTAGCTGTAATTTTATATCACTGTAATGCCCCTTGAATAAATTTCTCTTCATGTGTATTTATAATAGAAGGGTATTTTGTTCTATTTCAACCTGTTCTAGGAATAGTATATTGGCTAACATGCCAATCCTGCTCTCAATCCCATTCTGACATCAATTCTAAGAATAATATTCTGGCTTATTATAGATTCGAGATTGTATATTTGTTCACTATACTTGTTTGCATTACAGTACATACAGTCCCACTGGGCCAGTATGTGATATTGTGTGGGATTTAATTACACAGTAGTGCCCTGTTTCTTCACATTATGTCAACTTAACACTTCAAAATATATTTAGAGGGAAATGTTAAAATGACAAACGACTAGAATGAGTTTTCTTTGAAGTATAAATGGCAGTGTATTCTAAGCAAGACATTCTAAACCAAGCATCAAAGTTAATATTTTCCCATAGATAATGTATGTGCATATCAAAAATGTTTCAAAAAACAGCAAAGTATCATATGCAATACAGTAGGCTATACTGAAGCAGTATTTTATTTTGTATATGGGTTGGACTAGACCACTATAGAACCAGAGGGTCCTCCACTAATGGCCCCCAATGGTCCAGCAGAAGTAATTTCCATAGAGAGCTGACTTTGGAGTCATTCACTGCCCACTAAGGTTTATTTAATATGGCTTAATTTACAAATTAAAGGAGTTGTCTGGGCATGGATCTTTTATGAGATATGCCCAGGAAACTAGTGATATATGCTTGAAGGTAATAAAGTGCACTTACCTCCCTGGTTCCTGCACAATTGCTAATATCTTTCTTACCACTCTGCAGTGTCCTGCCTAAGAGCCGTAAGATATTGCACTCAGTATAGGTCACTGTTTCCTTTGGGGCTTGCAATCTAAATTCCAAATTCACCTATCTATATGTTTTGGACTTTGGGAGGAAACCAACGCAAACATGGGGAAAACATACAAACTTTTTGCAGATATACAGTAGTTTACATAAAGTGTAAAGTGAAATGCAAAGGCAATGATAGTACTTACGGATCTGCATTTACAAACAAGATTACTGATGAGTGAAAGGGGCTTAATCCGACACTGACAGAGTTAGTAAAAAAAAAAAGCTATGTGAAACCTAAAAGTCCTATTACACACACAGATTTATCTGACAGATTATTGAAGCCAAAGCCAGCAATGGATCTGAAAAGAGGAGAAATCTCAATCTTTCTTTATTAAGGCCCTATTCCACCAACAGATCTGACGACAGATTATCTGCCAAAGATTTGAAGCCAAACCCAGGAGTGGATTTGAAAAGAGGAGAAATCTCAGTCTTTCCTTTATGACCTGTTCTCTGTTTATAGTCTGTTCCTAGGTTTGGCCTCAAATCTTTGGCAGATAATCTGTCGTCAGATCTGTTGGTGGAATAGGGCCTTTACCTGTTCTCTGTTTATAGTCTGTTCCTCGCTTTGGCTTCAATAATCTGTCAGATAAATCTTTCTGTGTAATAGGGCCTTAACTCTTCGATTCTACATATTGCATTGTGATATTAGATAATTTCAATAGACATGCATGTTTTCTGTCCATCCCTGTAATCCTCACTACTGTTATCCCATTTTTATAATTCATTGTTAAATGACAATCATGCCCCATCCACACATCTGTAGCAATGTCCACAGCTGCGGGCATTGAGAAAGAGAGGTTACTCTGGAAACGTCACTACACAGCATGTGAACACGGACATTCCATCAAGAATTTGTTCCGAATGGACCAGAAGAGCTCTAGTGAGCCGTGTTGAAGTGGTGAAAATGTCTACTGAATGTAAGATGGAAATTTTTCATATATAAAAAATTGCATTGGATATATCTACATGTGTCTTGTTTACATTGGACCTGCAGCTACAGACAACCATCTGGATGTGCACCTGTAGCCATCCACAACATGTCTGCATTGACCTCTTCATTAAATATAGGGGATCCGAGCTGCAAATGTGGACAGAATAAACGGATGGGTAAAAAGGGCCTTACTTTCTTTCCAGAAAAAAAAAAAAAAAAAAAAACAAGCATCACAGTCACACCCTTATTATTCACAAAACTCTTTTATGCTTTTATCTGTAACAATATCAAGGATACATGGTACAATGGTATGATGACATGATAATTCTACGGGGAAAAAAAATCTGTATTATTTTTCTTTGACAATGTACTACCACTAGTCGATTAAGTTATTCTATTATATTTATATCACACCTAAATATTTAAACTTTTTACATTCAGTTGAATATTGTACTGTGGATAGCCGATCTTAAAAAAAAAAAAAATAGACATATCAGCATGAACATAAAACATGATTGATTTTTTTCTATGTATGTACCCCCAGAATTGGAAACTGATGTGGAATATCTTATTATATATTAATATTATTATTATTATTATTATTATTATTGTATTTATGAAAGTGAATGGAATTATTATACTGTGAATTTTATTTCTTTTCCTTGACTGTTCACTAAAACTTTACTTGACTCCGGTGACTTCCTTATGCTATTCTCTTCCCATATAATTTACCCAATAGCTTTATACAGCAATAATATCTGTCACCGAAATAATATGCAACCTTTTATGACACGCAGCAAGCATAATCCAGAACAGATTTGAAGGTATGCTGTACAATATTGCAATATGTTCAAGTGTGCCGAGAACTGTCTGCTATTTGTATTGTATTCCATCAAAGCAGCTGTTGTATAGCTGACATTTACATTTACTGGCCTGTTTGCTGCACACCAGGAGAACAAGGCTTTACAAATAATCTAAAGCAGGCATGTTCGCTGGCTTGTAGCTGTTACAGTGAGTGTGAACTGATTGACTTTCAGTTCCAATTTTAATCAAGTCAGTCCCAGTCTGGATGTTTACGCTGCAGGAAGATGTCACTTTGCTGAAGTTGGTTTTCTTTGAAACTGTTGTTCTGTAGCAAAAAAAAGCTACTTTGCTCCTCTATAACAACAGATTACTGTACAGCATTAGAAGCTAAAGTAATGCTCAGCGATTGCCCAGATAGCAATCTAATTTTTACATTGCATTTTTTTTAGTTATCATGCTATAACACAAAGCTATACTTACTTGTATCCAGGTCCAGTCTTCTGAAGGCAGCTTTTTAGTCTTGTGTTGGTCGAAAAACAAAAACAAAAAACAAATGCAGAATGTTGCGGGTGCCTGTCAATCAAATGACCTCCTTTTTCCAGGTTTTTCCTGACAGTCAGATTTGGTCACATTACAGTCACATTAATGGACTCACAAATGCAGGCAGAAAAAGGACCCATTCATTTCTATGGCCCCATACACACACCTGAATGTGTTATGGCCGGACTAATAGAGGGAAAGCCATAATTGGGACGGATTTGCTGCACAGATCCTCTATTCTGCATGAATAGGTCCATGCTAATGCAGACAGCTATGGATGCACATCCGTAGTCCAGTTGGTAACTGCAGGTCCACAGTTGCAGGCAGGACTACAGATGTGTGAATCAGGCCTAAAGAGCTTTCATATGTTGCAAATCTGTCCCCTATCCACAGGTCTTACCACTGGGGCAACCTGCCATCATGCACCTTGAAACTAAACCACAGAAATAGATGAACGCATAATCATATGCTTTAAGGTAGATTGTAAGCCCTTTTGGGGGCAAGCATTGCATGAATAGTGACAATCTCTGTACAATGCTTTGAAATGTATTCGTTATATATAAAGAAGAGTTAGTACCACTCGATTGAGTTGCTATTCGATTGAGTATTGCACTATTTGATAGATTTGTTTTCAATCAAATATCCGAACGAAAACGTCGTAAAAATTCAATTCTCCTCCCACCATGGATGTTGCTTTTTTCTAGCCAATAACCATGCAGGGAGGCTATGATGGGCCCTAGGAGCAAGCAGGCATCGCAAGAACATGGCTTACTTACCTCTAACCATAATAATTTAGCCCCCGGTGCTCGCCATCAGATGCCATCTTGAACCTAGTGAGGGAGAGATCTTGGAGTAGGGACAGTTAGGAATTAGGTGATTTTAGGCAGACAAGACCCCAAAAGCCCTTCTTAGGGCTAATACACAGCACAGCATATAGCTCCATCTATACAGTGAAAAGGCCGGCCACAAACAGGCAGGCAGCTGCTAATTGTGCAGAATAGGCTGCAGTAGAACTATTTGCTATTACATTCCAATTGTCACAGCACAAGTTAAGGGAGAGATCTTGCAGTAGGGACAATTAGGACTTTAACTAATTTTAGGCAGGCAAGACCCCAAAAGCCCTTCTTAGGGTATAGTTCTGTCTAAGTAGATGATGGTAGGAAGCCTATTTACTGTGTGGACAGACAGGCAGGCAGCTCATAATTCTCCTGTACACACCTGTGTTGACCTATTTACTGTTACATTCTAATTGTCGCAGGAAAGGTTTTTGCGCTCCGCACTATGTAAAAAATTCAAAAACACAATGTGTCACGTCGAAGCCGCTGCCATATGTGAAAGGTCTTCATTCTCCTGAATACACCTGTGTTTGCCTAGATGCTGTTACATTTTAATTGTCACAGGGAAATTTTTTGTACTCTGCGCTACTTTGAAAAAGTTAAAGGAATTGCGGGGGGCGTGTCTAGCCATGCAGGGAGCCGGACGCATATAAGGAGAGCTCCGTTCTGGACCAACGATCTGAGGGGAAAGCGCCCGGTTCATATGGGGCTGAAGAAGACCAGGAGGTCCGGTAAAGCACCTGCACCACCCAGACCCCAGGGGACCCCGATTTTTAACTATTTCGCCCCACTGTCGGGGCTCCCGGAGGAGAGAGGAGACCAGCACCTGCCGCAGGCGCCATCTTCCCGCCCGCTACCCCAGCGTGTGACAAGGCGGACCCGCCAGACGCCGGCGCAGCTGTTGGAGGCTGCTTCTGGGGAGAGAGCTGAGACCCCGGTGCCGCAGGGGGACCGACCCGGCACTTACCGAGACCAGCGGTCGGGTGGAGGTGCCGAGACGCCAGGCGAGATAGGAGAGGAGTGCCGCCCGGTGTCCGGAGCTTCTCCTCGGGAGGACTCGGGAATAGGAGTGGAGGTGAGGGACAGACTCGGGGACCCGATATCCCCTTCCCCCGGCAGTAGTGGGGACTGCCCGAGCCGAGGAGCACCGTGCGGAGGTGAGGAGTTCAGAGGGGAGCCCGCGGGAGGCGCCATCTTGGCCACGTGTGTGGTAACTGCCGCTGCTCAACAGCTACCTACGCTGTGGCAGTGCTGTGACTCTGGGCCTGCTCCTGGGAATCCTCCACACCTGGTACTGAAGGATAAGACTGTGCTCACAGCTGCTGTCTCTGGGGGTCACTTGGGCTCCTACTCCCTGTCACCTCCACAACTGCCTGCAGTTAGGACATTGCCGCCTTCCTCATCACTACCTATGGCCACACGGCCTGATATTCCCTCCCTGGCTTCTTCTCCTGCTCTATCCCCCCTGCTCTACTCACAATCTGACTGTGTACCTGCCATGGCACACGCTGCAGCATCTTCTGCCGCTCTTCCACCTGGGGGGCCCCTGCCACAAGCTGCTGCTGCGACAATCCTGCAGGGTCACCCGGAGCTGCAGGCTCTCCTTGCTTTTCTCCCAACTAAAGCTGATTTGGAACTGTTGTCCTCTGATCTCAAAGCTGCATGGCGGCAGGACTTGGGGGTGGTGCAAACTGATATTGCTTCCCTACAATCTAAGGTGCAAGACTTAGAGGCATTTAAAACTTCTATGCAACAGACTATGTCGCATGTGCAAGACACCCTTTCCTCCCATACGCTGCAACAGCAGAACTTGTCATCTCACCTAGATGATTTAGAAAACAGGAATAGGAGGAACAATATTAGAATACAGGGTCTACCAGAGGCAACCCGCACCCCTGACCTCATACCGACCCTGATGGATATCTTTAACTCTCTACTAGGGAGGCCTCCACAATCTCATATTGAAATTGATCAAGCCCATCGGGCATTGCGCCTGCAAAGCCCGGACCCAGCTAAACCAAGAGATGTGATATGCAGGGTGCATTATTATGCTATCAAAGAAAGCATCATGCTGAAGGCTAGATCCGTGCCAGAGATTGACTTTGATGGTGCGAAATTGAAACTGTTTCCGGACCTGTCCAGGCGGACCCTGCGGCTCCGTGCCTCTTTAAAGCCATTACTGGGAATGCAGCAATCTAGAAACATCCCCTACCGCTGGGGCTTTCCTTTTGCACTCATTGTTACCCAGGCGGCATGCTGTTACTCCGGCACGCTCCTAATTTGCCTGATTTTCTGCGAGCATTGGACTTACCTGAGATCGAATTGTCCGATTGGGAGGCCATATTGTGCGACCCCTATGCACTTCCTGGGGCGACTACTGCTGCTGCTGGAGGCCCTTCGGGAAGCCGCTCCCGTCTGTCTCCGAGGCCGCAACGATCCCGTCGTCGTCCCAGACAGGATTCCAGATCTGACTCCGAACTCTGAGATGTCACCTGCAGGGTTGGGTGAAATCATTTCCAGGCGATCGGCCTGGTCTCCTAGTTCATATCTCTAGTTGCATAACATGTGCTTATCATGATACCCCATATATTATTGCATTTATATGTTGTTTCCTAAATTTCCCCTCCATATTTTGCATTAGAAAATGGCTAAGATAGAAGGTCCGAATAGCGGATCCCCCTACTGTTGGTCCTTTCGCTGTTAGTATGTTTCCTTACCCCCCAATAGGTAATGGTTGTTTGTTCACCATTGGTTTCTTGCAATCATTGATTGCACTACTAGTTTGGCTGCCGCCTCTATCATGGCGATGCTGTTTTTGTTTCTCTTTCTTCCCTTTTTATTTTCTCTTTCTTCCTCTTACACTTCTTGCCAATGTGGTCTTTCCTGTAATCTTAGACGTCCTCCTCTTGCATGGAATACCGTGATGGCGTCACTTAAAGTGTCATCCCTGAATGTTCAGGGATTTAATAAGCCCGAAAAGAGATCCCAAATTTTGTACACCATGCATAAGCTGAGGACGCAGATACTGGGCCACATGTATCATCCTGCGAACGGATGATTTTCGGCGGAAAGTGCCAATTTGCGTATTTTTTTATACGCAAATGGCCGATTTGCGAATAAAATATTCACAAATCGGCACTTTCCGCCGAGTACGCCAGGGGGCGGAAAGGGGGCGTGTAGTGGGCGGAACGGAGGGCGCGGACTCAGAGTCCGCGCGATTTACCATCCGTTCCGCCCAAATATACGCCGAAAACCTACTCCAGTCCTCAGCTGGCGTAGGTTTTCGGCGGTGCGCACCGGCGCGCACGGTATTTATGTAGAGGCAGTCCGCCTCTACATAAATCTCCGTAGCACCAGAACTGCGGGGGCATTTTTAAGTCCGGCGTAAAAAACGCCGGACTTAATAAATTCCCCCCACTGTGTCTACAAGAAACTAATTTTTTGCATTCCAAGATCCCTAATTTCTGTAATAGGTGCTACCCCACCTGGTACCATAGCAGTAATGCCTTAGCAAAAACGAAAGGGGTTGCGATCCTTTTTCACAAGTCCCTTGCATGTGAGATATTAGACACGCGTGTTGATGCTGAGGCTCGGTATCTGTTTGTTCGTTGTACTATCAGGGGCCAACTGTTTACTGTGTCCACAGTATACCTACCTAACCAGGGTCAACACGCGTGTTTAGCTAAAATCATTGATGAGCTTACAATCTTCGCCCAAGGTCATGTCATTCTCTGTGGCGACTTTAATGTCGCGTTAAACCCTCTGCTGGATACCTCCTCAGGGCGCTCCTCACTGTCCTATAATAAATTACACAAAATCCGTAGGGCCCTTCATTCTATGCAGTTGTCCGACGCTTGGCGTCTCCTGCACCTGGAGGATCGTGATTATTCATTCTATTCGCATGTGCATAATGTATATAGTCGCTTAGATTATGTCTTCACGAGTCATCACATCCTCCCACGTGTTGTGTCTGCGTCTATTGGGAATATAGTCAGGGGCGGAACTACCGCCGTAGCAGCCGTAGCGGCTGCTACGGGGCCCCTAGCATCAGGAGCTTACTGCCTACAACACCCGGTGGCCGAGCGGGCATCCCGGGTGTTCAGTGTTCTGATTGACAGTGAGAGAAGCCATAGGCTTCCCGCCCTGTCAATCACTCTTGTGACCGCAAGCAGCATTTGCTTGCGATCACAAGAGTGTTGCCCCCGCCCCCGACAGATCAGCAGCTTCCAGGCGAAGTCCCGGGCAGCGACATCAATGAGGTCAGAGTGCGTCGCGGCGGCTGGGACTTCTGGTACAGGAAGTGACGCGCACCCTGTACCGGAAGTCCCAGCCGCCACGGCGCACACTGAGCTCAGTGGTGGCGCTGCCCGGGACTTCGCCTGTAAGCTGCTGATCTGTCGGGTGCAGATGAAGAGAGAAGAAGAGGCCTGCAACCGACGGGGGATCGTGTGGTTAGGTGAGTTGTGAGTTTTTTTATTTTTATCAGAGGGGAACACTGGGGGCTGTATATATATGGGGGATGCACAGCACTAGGGGCTGTATGTATATATATATATATATATATATATATATATATATATATATATGGGATGCATAGCACTAGGGGCTGTATATATATTTATATATATATATATAGGGGATGCATAGCACTAGGGGCTGTATATATATATATATATATATATAGCCCCTAGTGCTGTGCATCCCCTATATTATATATATATATATATATATATATATATATATATATATATATACAGCCCCTAGTGCTGTGCATCCCCCATATTATATATATATATATATATATATATATATATACAGCCCCTAGTGCTGTGCATCCCATATATATATATATATATATATATATATATATATACAGCCCCTAGTGCTGTGCATCCCCTATATATACATATATATATATATATATATATATATATATTTATATATATATGGGGGATGCACAGCACTAGGGGCTGTATATATATATATATATATATATATATATATAGGGGATGCACAGCACTAGGGGCTGTATATATGTGGGGGGTGCACAGCACTAGGGGCTGTATATATATATATATATATATATAGAGGGGATGCACAGCACTAGGGTCTGTGTATATATATATATTTATATATATATGGGGGATGCACAGCACTAGGGGCTGTATGTATATATATATATATATAGAGAGAGAGAGAGAGAGAGAGAGAGAGAGAGGATGCACAGCACTAGGGGCTGTATATATATATGGGGGATGCACAATACTGGGGGCTGTATATATATATATATATGGGGGAGGCACAGCACTGGGGGCTGTATATATATATGGGAGAGGCACAGCACTGGGGGCTGTATATATGGGGGAGGGACAGCACTGGGGGCTATATATATATGGGGGAGGCACAGCACTGGGGGCTGTATATATGGGGGAGGGACAGCACTGGGGGCTGTATATGTATGGGGGAGGCACAGCACTGGGGGCTGTATATATGGGGGAGGGATAGCACTGGGGGCTGTATATGTATGGGGGAGGCACAGCACTGGGGGCTGTAAATATAGGGGAGGGACAGCACTGGGGGCTATATATATGGGGTAGGCACAGCACTGCGGGCTATATATATATGGGGGATGCACAATACTGGGGGCTGTATATACATGGGGAGGCACAGCACTGGGGGCTATATATATATGGGGGAGGCACAGCACTGGGGGCTATATATATGGGGGAGGCACAGCACTGGGGGCTATATATATGGGGGAGGCACAGCACTGGGGGCAATATATATGGGGGAGGCACAGCACTGGGGGTTATATATATGGGGGAGGGACAACACCGGGGGCTATATGGGGGAGGCTCAACACTGGGGGCTGAATATATGGGGGAGGCACAACACTGGGGGCTATATATATATGGTGAGGCACAACACTTGGGGCTATATATATATATTGGGGAGGGACAACACTTGGGGCTATATATATATGTGGGAGGGAAAACACTGGGTGCTATATATATGGGGAGGGACAACACTGGGGGCCATTTGTAAGGGGAACAACACAGGGGGCAATCTATAAGGAGGACGTCACAGAGGAGGCATCTATAAGGGTAACTACACTGCGGGATGTATATAATAGGGCATGCGCAGAGGGGGGTTATTTATTTTAGTGGACTAAACAGAGGGGTCATCTATAAGTGGACTACACAGAGGGGGCCATATACTACAGGGCAGGGATAGGGAACCTTGGCTCTCCAGCTGTTTAAAAACTACAGCTTTAGCTTTGACTGTCTACACATGATGGGAGTTGTAGTTTTGCAACAGCTGGAGAGCCGAGGTTCCCTACCCCTGGTATAGGGGATGCACAGAGGTTGTCATCTACTATAAACACAGAGGGGCTCTCTACTATAGTAGATGCACACAGGGCCATCTATGTGGAAGACTGAACAAGGGACTATCTATAAGGAGCCAGGGCTACCCACTGAAAGAGGGCTTAAAGGGGCCAAAACAGATGTGCAGTGTGTATAGAGATGAGGATGGTGCCAGAGTGAGGAGCCTAATATGTCTGTCTGGCAGATTCTGTGGATTTGTGGCTTGGAGAAGTTCTCATAATGGCCCAGGACAGATGGAGAAGAAGATGAAAAGGGAAGAACTCCGATAAGAGAAGACGTCCCCTGTGAGTCACTAAATATATTTGCACTGTAATTTATATGTAGTACAGACCCTGTGTAGAGCTGGGTGTGTTGACGGTGTAGTGGTCGGTTGAGGGGGGGGGGCCCAATTAAAAGTTTGCTATGGGGCCCAGCCATTTCTAGTTACGCCCCTGAATATAGTGTATTCTGATCATGCTCCAGTTCACTGTGTCCTGGCCTTTCCAGCTGATGCTCCCCGGGCTCAATGAGTCATTACTACATGATGTCGCATGTCTGGCTGACCTTAAATCCTCGATACACCACTTTAATGCTGACCACGCGGCTGACTCTTGTACCCCTCAAACACAGTGGGGAGCATTGAAGTGTGTGCTGAGGGGAGTTTTAATTAAGCATGGGGCATGGCTAAAAAGGGATGCAGCATCTAAGCTTAAGAGGCTACTCACTGAGCTACATGACTTGGAGCTTAGGCATAAAAATTCCCTAGACGAGAACACACTTAGGGCTCTTGTGAAGACGAGACAAGATATACGAACTTTGCTAGACCGCAAACAGAACAGATTCCATCAAGTTTGCTCCAGTATGTTTTATGAGTGGGGCAATAAGTCAGGGCGGATGTTGGCGAGAGCTTTACGCGTTAAGAGGGCGGCTATGCATATCGCATCTGTGAAACGCTCTAATGGGGAGATAACGCATGTAACGTCTAATATTCTGGCCGCATTTAGGGAATATTATATGGGCTTATATTCTCTCCCTAAATCACCTAATGCCACAGTTGATTCTGTTGCTACGTTTCTTGGGCGGACTGCGCTCCCGCGCCTGCCCTCTGAGGTCTTGAAGGACCTGGAACGCCCTTTCACAGCAGAGGAGCTGAATGCTGCAATTAGTGGTCTGCCGACTGGGAAGAGTCCAGGCCCTGATGGGTATACCGCAAAATTTTATAAAACCCTTCAGACCGAATTATCCCCCAGACTTCTTGAGGTCTTTAATGCAATCTCGGTAGATTCTCCCCTTCCTTCCACGTTCCAGTTAGCCTATATTACTGTAATTCCCAAAGAAGGAAAGGATCCTAATCTGTGCCCTAGTTATCGTCCGATCTCTTTGCTTAATACGGACGCCAAGTTATTTGCAAAGTTGATGGTGCTAAGGTTGGTGTCGCACCTGGGAGCCCTAGTCCATCCCGATCAGGTTGGGTTTGTCCCCTCGCGGGAGGCCAGGGATAATACCCTGAAGACATTCTCGATTATTAATCATGTTCAGACCCATAATATCCCGACTGTTTTGCTATCTTTAGATGCCGAAAAGGCTTTTGATCGGGTGGACTGGGGCTTCTTACGTGGGGTCCTGACTGGTGTTGGCCTTGGCCCTTCTATGCTCTCGCGTATAATGGCATTGTATGCTTGTCCTAGGGCACAGATTAGGATCAATGGCTCTCTCTCTGATCCTTTCCGCATTAATAATGGCACCCGCCAGGGATGCCCTTTGTCCCCGCTAATATACGTTTTAGTTATGGAGCATCTCATGCAAGCTATAAGGGCCAATGGTGATATTAAAGGGGTTCGTATTGGCTCCGATCACCTTAAATGCTCGGCATTTGCCGATGACTTGCTCCTGTATCTCACGGAACCGTCTTCCTCTATTCCCGCTCTAATGGCCACTTTGCAGCATTTCAGTGACCTCAGTAATTATAAGATCAATCTGACCAAAAGTGTGGCCCTTAATCTGAATATACATAGACATGACTTGAATGTTTTACAGGCCTCCTTCCCCTTTTCTTGGACGGACAAGGCATTTAAGTACCTGGGAGTCCACATACCCGCGGCCTTGTCTCAGACGTTCTCGCTCAATTTTGCACCCCTATTGGAGCGTTTCAAAGGTGACCTCTCAAAGTGGGACAGGAAAGATTTCTCGTGGATAGGGCGGATAAATATACTTAAAATGAACGTGCTTCCCCGTTTGCTTTACTTGTTCCAGACAATCCGTGCCACTATCCCTAGGAAATTCTTTGCTGACCTCACTAAGACTTTCTCTAGATTTGTCTGGAAACGCGCACGGCCCTGAATTGCGAGATCCACCCTGACCAGGGACAGGGCTGCAGGTGGGCTGGCTCTACCAGACCCTTTCCTATATTATCTGGCTGCAGTTGCAACTAGAGTGTTGGATTGGTTTCATAGTGGTTCAGCGAAGCTGTGGGTGGCGGTAGAGTCGGAGGTGGCGGACACGCCGCTTTCATCCATTTTGTGGATGTCTCCTTCCAGATGGCCACGCACGCGAGTGGCTTCATTGACCTTTGTCTCCTCCACCACGATATCTGCCTTCCACACACAGTTTCAAAAGGTTCCATTATTTGTGGCTGGAGGGCCGTTAACCCCACTCACACATAATCCGGACTTCCTGCCTGGAGGGGCTTCCTCTGCCTTTTTGGGTTCTGGCTCAGGGGGGACTCTGCACATCCGCCACTTTCTGACGGCATTGTCTCTTAAACGTTATGAGGATATAGTCTCAGAGGGTAATAGATCCAATGAGATGTTGCTGCAATATAATCAGCTGTCACATTATTATACCACTAATAGGACCCTCTTGAAATTCCACGGGCCTCTGTCTCCTTTTGAGGATCTCTGCGTGGCGGGTGCCTTCCCCGGTCACGCGGTGTCGTTAGTATACGCCCTCTTACTTTCCTCTTCTAGTCTTTCGCCTCCGGCATTTCAGGGGGGTTGGGAGCGGGAACTTAATTGTGTGATTGGCCCATCTGACTAGGGGAAAATTTACCACTTCTGCCACAAGTCATCGATCTCCATTAGATATCAGGAAACTAACTACAAAATATTGTCGAGGTGGTATAGAGTGCCCATGCTCTTGCACGCATTATACCCTACTGTTCCTGATAGCTGCTGGAGATGCAAATCGGCGCAGGGGTCTATGCTTCATGTCTGGTGGGAGTGTGCTCGACTCCAGCAATTCTGGTCACAGGTGATTGACTTGATAAAAGTGATCACCTCTACCCAGCTGCCTTCTGATCCCTTGGTCCTACTTCTATTAAGGCTACCTGGGACCTTAAAGGCCCAAAAGAAATCACTGATTAGGTTTCTTTTGACAGCGGCACACGCAGTAATTCCAAGACACTGGAGGGACACTGCAGTGCCTACCGTGCTGGAATGGCTGACTGAGGTGATGGTTATTCACCGGATGGAGGAACTGAGAGCAGAGCTGCTTGCCAGTTCTCGGAATACAATGGCTCTGTGGATGCCATGGTCTACATTCGTAGAATCCCCTGAGTACTGTTGTTACGGGGCCTCTCTCGCCCGTGATTTGAGTTTCTTGGGAGCTTTGGGTTCTCTATGGGGCTTGGACGGATCACATTGGCAATCTCCCTCTTTCTTCTATCTGTTTTCTTTTGTTTTCTGTTTTTGCTGTATGCAAGCTTTTCCTTTTGTTCTTCTTGTTACTTAAGTTTGCACTGATGTGATAATATACCATTTAGCAGGTCCGATATGGAGGCTCTTGTTCACACTGCCTCTTTTCGGATCTTATTGTTGGATTATTTTGTTTGAGTACTTTAGTCACTGTCTAGATAACTGATTGCTGGTTCCAACTGTTGTTCATTAGCGTTCAGGTCTCGGTTGTACTTACCTGCTTGTCATGTGCATTATGTCCTATGTGTGGATTTCCACTTGTGTGCACTTCTTTTTTCTCAATAAAAAAACGTTGAATAAGAAAAAATTAAAGGACAACTCCGGCCAAAAGTATTTTTTTAATATGTTATTACTTGTAGAAAGTTAGACAAATTTCTAATGTACATTAATTATGGGAAATGCACATATACTGCTATTTGCCTTAATTTAGTAAATCAGGCAGGCTTCAAATTCTGTCAAAAACCATGACGTCACAAATCAGTTGTAATTCCTATGGAGTGTCCAGCAGGGCGCACTATATATAGAAGTCAACGGGTACCATTGACTTCTATGTGTATAATGCGCCCCCTGCTGGACATCAGCAGGGGGCGTCTTCAGGCACAGGGCAAGTGGCGGTGTATCCTGAGTGAGCTAGCTGTTTTATGTGGTCAATTCGCTACGTCATGGGGAAGGTGTGCCCACAATCGACCAATCGTACGTCGTCAGGATACACCGCCACTTGCCCTGTGCCTGAAGACGCCCGTGTCAGGGCGAAACTAGTCGCGGGGGCCAAGTGTGTCAGCGTTTTAAATTGCAGTGACTGCAGTAACATCTTGCACTAGCCAAAAATACAATCTCTGTTGGGTTAGCTCTAACCTCTATTATATACGTCTGAGTTCAATAGCGATATTGGGTAGTGACCCCCAGGTGGCCTACGGGCCCCACAGTCACCCCAGGCTAGCTGGGATACTATCGCTGTTGATATCAGCTGTGATTATTGAGGATACAATAGGCTGCCCACAGAGTGTACGCTAGGCAAAAAATCTATATACAGGAAATACTGATTAGTTACTGCTAGTCGCTGTGTTTTTAACCCCTTAAGGACAGAGCCAATTTCGATTTTTGCGTTTTAGTTTTTTCCTCCTTGTGCTTAAAAGGCCATAGCACTTGCATTTTTCCACCTAGAAACCCATATGAGCCCTTATTTTTTGCGTCACTAATTGTACTTTGCAATGACAGGCTGAATGTTTGCATAAAGTACACTGCAAAACCAGGAAAAAATTCAAAGTGTGGTGAAATTGAAAAAAAAAGCATTTTGTTTATTTGGGGGAAATGTGTTTTTACGCCATTCGCCCTGGGGTAAAACTGACTTGTTATATATGTTCCTTAAGTCGTTACGATTAAAACGATATGTAACATGTATAACTTATATTGTATCTGATGGCCTGTAAAAAATTTAAACCATTGTCAACAAATATACGTCACTTAAAATCGCTCCATTCCCAGGCTTATAGCGCTTTTATCCTTTGGTCTATGGGGCTGTGTGAGGTGTCATTTTTTGCGCCATGATGTGTTCTTTCTATCGGTACCTTGATTGCGCATATATGACTTTTTGATCGCTTTTTATTACAATTTTTCTGGATTTGATGCGACCAAAAATGCGCAATTTTGCACTTTGGGATTTTTTTTGCGCTGACGCCGTTTACCGTGCGAGATCAGGAATGTGATTAATTAATAGTTTGGGCAATTACGCACGCGGCGATAGCAAACATGTTTGTTTATTTATTTACTTTTATTTATAATCTGGGAAAAGGGGGGTGATCCAGACTTTTATTAGGGGAGGGGGCTTTTTACTATTAACAACACTTTTTTTTTTACTTTAACACTTATACTAGAAGCCCCCCTAGGGGACTTCTAGTATAAGTGCTTTGATCTCTCATAGAGATCTCTGCAGCATAGATATGCTGCAGAACTTCATCCCGGGGGAGCGATCTCCGCCACTAGACACCAGGGAACGGCTGAATCCGGTAATCGGATGCAGCTGTCATGTTTGACAGCTGCATCTGATTACTGTATTAGCGGGCACGGCGATCGGACCGTGCCCGCTAATACCTACGGTCCCGGGTGCCGCTTGTAGCCCGGGACCGTAGGTATTAGCGGCCCCGCTCTGAACGTCCTTACCGTCATCAGGGCGTAAATTTACGCCCGATGTTGTTAAGGGGTTAAGTTTCACATATCTTTTGAGTTATTAATGTTCACTATTAAAGGTTAAATTTTAAGATTACTTAGTATTATTGGCAACCCCCCTAACAGGAGGGGACGCTATAAGATAGAGGGGGGCCTTTTGGGCTTATGGCCCTATGTGTGTTTTGAGTTTGCTACCGTACCCTCTTCCCCCTACTGTCTATGCATCGATTTGTGTTCATTCATTTCTATGGCCCCATACTCACACCTGTATGTGTCATGGCCGGACAAAGCCCGGAGGAAAAGCCATAATTGTTATGTACAGTATGTTTTATTGATTGAATACATTTATAGAATACTTTGGGGAGCAAGTGTCCTTGCTCCCCAAAGTATTCCATAATAGCCTTAAGGACCGGAGCAAATTTCAGGAATATGAAATGTGTCACTTTATCCATTAATAACTTCGGGATGCATTTACCTATCCGGCTGATTCTGAGAATGTTTTCTCTTGACATGTTATACTTTATATTTCTGGTAAAATTGAGTCGATACTTACAGCCTATCTTTATGAAAAACCCCAAAATCCCCCCTTGTTCGTACCTCGCACAACCGCCTCCAAGACTTTGCCCGAGCCTCCCCCATACTCTGGAACTCGCTACCCCGACACATCCGTCTCTCATCCACCATCAAGTCCTTCAAAAGTAACCTGAAAACCCATCTCTTCAAACAAGGCTACAACCTACAATAACTCTGCATCACACTTGAATGGCTGCACTTTACCTCCTGTTTCTCTCCCTATACCCCATAGATTGTGAGCCCTCGCGGGCAGGGTCCTCTTCCCCCATGTACCAGTCTGTCTTTTGCCTTCATGTAATGTTTTCTGATCTTGTATTGTTCCTGCCTGTTGCCTATCTATTGTATAGCGCTCTGGAACTAAGGGCGCTTTATAAATAAATAATAATAATAATAATAATAATATTAACGTGAAAATTTGTGCTTGTAAGGAAAATGGGTATGCCTCATAAATTAGATATGAAATAGCATTTATTAAACTTGCGTTCAATTGTTTAAGACAATAGAAAGCTTCAAAGTTTAGCAGCACTTTTCCAAATTTTCACAAGAATTTCAAAATCTGATTTTTCAAGGGACCAGTTCACGTTTGAAGTGGATTTGAGGGGGCTATATTTTATGAAGCCCCACAAAGCACCCAATTTCAGAAACTGCACCCCCAAACTGTTCAAAATAAATTTCAGAAAGTTTTTTAACCCTTTAGGTAAGTCACAGAAATAAAAGCTAAGTGTGTGAGAAAATTGAAAATTTCAATTTTCTTTGCAGAAATTATATTGTGATCCAATATCTCTCTTAATAGAAAACCTTTTTCCAGAGAAATGCACCACAATTTTCATTGCCCCATGTCTGCAGTTTATAGAAATATATGATATGTGGCCATATTGCGTTATTTGACGCAACCAGAAGCCTCAGATGTAAAGGAGCGCCTAGTGAATTTTGAAGTAACACTTATGGTTGGCAGAGGCTCTGGGGTGCCAAAACCTAACAAACACCCCCAAAGGGACACCATTTAGGAAACTACACACGTAACAAGGGGTATAGTGGGCATATGGACCCCAGTGGTGACAGGCACAATGTGCTGTGAGAATGAAAAATAAAAATTTTTGGTTACGGCTGCGGCGGCGTCCCGCGCTCCGGGCCGCCGTCGCAACTCCTCCTCCCCGCGGGCAGCCACCGGTGTCCCAGTATCGGGATCCGGCGCTGCTGCTAGTTCGGCCCCTTGGGGTGCGTCACCTTCCTTTGCTTCTGTCTGTCGCTGTGCCGGCCGGCGCGCGCGTCTCCGCCTCCTAGGGCGCGCACGCGCCGGTTGTCTCAGATTTAAAAGGCCAGTCCGCCCCTAATTGGAAGTCACACTGAATCACTCCCTATAAATCCCAGCATGCCCTGTCCCTCGTGTTGGAGCCTCTACATGCTTCCCATAGCGTTTGGCCCAGCTCCCTGTTGTTCCTGACCTCTGTCCTTGTTCCTTGTTCCTGTTCGCTACCCGGTCCCTAGTCCCTGTCTGCTGCCTTCCTATTGTTCCTGAGTACTGTCTGCCACCTGCGATTACGCCTACAGACCTCTGCCTGCACTATCTCCTGCCTACTGCTCCTGCCACGCCTCGCCTGCCGTCACTAGCAACCAAGCCAGGGGTAGCGACCTGGAGGTCGCCTGCCGCAGCAAGCCCATCCCGCCTTGCGGAGGGCTCTGGTGAAAACCAGCGGCCCCTTAGACTCCGCTCCCTGGTGAGGTTTGTGCCATCGCTAGTGACAGTTCAGTGGATCCACGACTCCAGGCGTTACATTTTTACACTAAAACGTTGGTGTTACTTTTAATTTTTCATGTTCACAAGGGGTTAAAATAAAAAATAAACCACTAATCATGTAGAGCAATTTCCCCCAATTACAGGAGTACCCCACATGTGGACACAAAGTGCAAATCCGGCGCACGGAAAGCCTCCAGAGGGAAGGAGCGCAATTTGGATTTTGGAAGCTGGATTTGGCCAGAATGGAGGACGAAGGCCATGTCGGGTTTGCAGAGCCCACGTGCTGCCAAAACATTGGAAACCCCCTACAAGTGACCCTATTATAGAAACTACACCCCTTAAGGAATGTAACAAGAAGTATAGTGAGCATATGGACCCCACTGGTGACAGACACAAATGTGGAACAGTGTGCCGTGAAAATGAAAAATTAAATTTTTTACACTAAAACGTTGGTGTAACTTTGAATTTTTCATGTTCACAAGGGGTTAAAAGAAAAAATAAACACTAATCATGTAGAGCAATTTCCCCCGATTACAGGGGTACCTCAAGTGCAAAGCAGGTGCACGGAAAGCCTCCAAAGGGAAGGAGCGCAATTTGGATTTTTGAAGCTGGATTTGGCCAGAATGGAGGACAAAGGGTTCGCAGAGACCCCGTTCTGCCAAAACATTGTAAACCCCCCACAAGTGACCCCAACGAACTCAGGAATCTGGGCTCGTATGGGGTGGGGTCACTTGAGGGGGCTTGTGGGGCTTCCTGGGGTGGCGCCTTGGGGGCTTATCATCACTAAATGATGATAACGATGATGAAGAAGAGGAAGGAACAAGGGATCTTCCTTTTCTCCCTCACTGGTTGTCTCAGGCGAGAGCAACCTGTGGGCCATTTTTGTAGTTTTTTTTTCTTTAGAGGGGGTGTGTAAGTGTTATGATTTTACACGTGTAAGTGTTAGTGTGTGTGTTTTATGTACTGTTTTTACATTTTATTTGTGTGTGGTGTTTTTGACTTTTTTACTTGGGGGGCACACTGGGGGGAGACACAGAAAAAAAGAATTTTTTACAAGAAAAAAAACTGCAGAGGCAGGGGACACTATATCACCACCGATCCAGGGAAGGAGGAAAGGAGGAAAGGGTGGCGGGAGAGGGTAGAGAGTGGCAGGAGAAAGGAGAGGGTGGCAGGAGAGAGGAGAGGGTAGCGGGTGGAAGGAGAGGGTGGCAGGTGAGAGGAGAGGGTGGCAGGAGAGAGTAGAGGGTGGCAGGAGAGAGGAGAGGGTAGCAGGAGAGAGGAGAGGGTATCAGGAAAGGGTAGCGGGTGGCATAGAGAGAAGAGGGTTGCAGGAGAGAGGAGAGGGTAGCGGGTGGAAGGAGAGGGTGGCAGAGAGAGGAGAGGGTGGCAGGAGAGAGGAGAGGGTAGCAGGAGAGGTTAGCGGGTGGCAGGAGAGAGGAGAGGATGGCAGGAGAGAGGAGAGGGTAGCGTGTGGAAGTAGAGGGTGGCAGAGAGAGGAAAGGGTGGCAGGAGAGGGGAGAGGGTTGCAGGTGAGAGAAGAGAGTGGCTGGAGAGAGTAGCAAGAGAGGGTAGTGGGTGGAAGGAGAGGGTAGCAGAGAGAGGAGAGGGTGGCAAGAGAGAGGAGAGGGTGGCAGGACCAAGGAGAGGATGGAAGAGAGAAGAGAGGGAGGCATGAGAGGGGAGAGGGTGGCAGGACAGAGGAGAGGGTGGCAAGAGAGATGAGAGGGTGACAATAGAGGGGAGAGGGTGGCAAGAGGAGAGCATGGGAGAGGGTGGCAGGGGAGAGGATGGTAGGAGAGGATGGGAGAGGGTGGCAGGAGAAAATGGTAGAAGGTGGCAGGAGAGAGGGTGGCAGGTGAGGGCAGAAGGCAGCAGAGGATGGGAGAGGGTGGCAGGGGAGAGGGCAGATTGTGGCAAGAAAGGGAGGCAGTTGAGGGCAGAGGGTGGCAAGAGAAAGGGTAGAGGGTGGCAAGTAAGGGGAGGTGGCAGGGGAGAGGGTGGCAGGTGAGGGCAGAAAGCAGCAGAGGGTGGCAGGGGAGAGGGTGGCAGGTGAGGGCAGGTGGCAGGGGAGAGGGTGGATGGTGACGGGAGAGGGTGGCAGGTGAGGGCAGGTGGCAGGTAAGTGCTGGTGTCAGCAGAGGGTGGCAGGGGAGAGGGTAGAGGGTGGCAGGTGAGGGCAGAAGGCAGCAGAGGGTGGCAGGGGAGAGGATGGTAGCTGAGGGCAGAGAGGGTGGCAGGTGAGGGCAGAGGGGGTGGCAGGTGGGGGCAGAGAGGGTGACAGGGGAGAGGGTGGCAGGTGAGGGCAGAAGGGGTGTCAGGGGAGAGGGTGGCAGGAGAGGGAAGAGAGGGTGGCAGGGGAGAAGGTGTCAGGTGAGGGCAGAGAGGATGGCAGAGGGCATGAAACTGCTAGCTGTCTCCCTGTCACCAGAGAAAGCAGAAAGGGGGGGGAGGAGGAGAACGCACCCGGCACCCGGAGGAGGAGGACGCACCCGGCAGGAGGAAGAGGAGGTATCTGGGGGTGGGGGGCGGAGGGGGAGGAGGACACAGTTGGCGGAGGAGGACAGCACAGGGAGACAGCTAGCAGCAGGGAGCTGATAGCTGATCTCCCTGTAACCGCAGCCAGAGCGGGTGGGGGGGGGCGGAGGAGGTGGTAGCACGGGGGGAGGACACACCCAGCGCCCGACACACTCCAAGACCGCACCGGGCGTTGGGCACAGGGCACACCACTTCCATCATCTTCTCTGCTGCTGATTCTCGGCAAACAGAGAAGGAGATAATGGGAGTAGTAGTAAAGATCACCCGTGATTGGCCGGCTAGTGTCTACTGGCCAATCACAGGCGATCAGGGATCCGGCACCCACGGGCAGGTGATGCCCGGGCACAGCAGTGATTGGTGCTGTCTCGGACAACACCAATCACAGCTCTCTGCTGGGGTCCAGTCCCGGAAATACAGCAAATTGCTGTGATTGGCGGATGAGAAGTCATCGGCCAATCCCAGCGATCGTTGTCACGGGGGGCAGGGAAACTGCCCCTTACGGGACACAGGAAGACGGCTGCTGTAAGAATCAGCAGCCATCTTCACCTGTTTAAAGGGCTCACATACCAGTACGTCATGGGACCTTAAGTGACAGGGATCCATGACGTACCGGTACGACATGAGTTCTTAAGGGGTTAAAGCCCGCTGTGTCATGTACAAGGGCCTCAAACTCAATTATTATTGTGGGCTCACCTGGCCCGGGCGTATTTTTCAATTATGGCCGGGGATGAAGTGGTTATGGACGGCGGAGGTCACTTATCTACCCCGTTCCAGCGCCGGGTCCCGGATCGCACCGCCCGATACACCCGTCCCGCTGCTGCTTCCTGGTGTGAGCTGCCGCATGAGACGTGATGTCTCAAGGCAGCTCAGCCATTCTGCGGCCGTAGCAACACTGAATGGCTGAGCTGCCTTGAGACGTCACGTCTCATGTGGCAGCTCACACCAGGAAGCAGCCGCGGGATGGGTGTACCGGGCGGCGCGATCCGGGACACGGCACTGGAACCGGGGAGGTAAGTGACCTCCGCCGTCCATAACTACCCCATCCCCGGCCATAGCTGAAAAATACCCACGGGTCAGAGTACCCATTTAAGGGCCTCAAACTCAATTTTTAGAGGGCTCACCTTAAGAGCCTCAAACTCAACTTTTACAGGGTTCCAATGACAGCGGTAGGTGGGTGATGTTTGATTTCCTCCTTGCCAATGCCATTTGTGGTTGTCATAGGCAACATGATTTAAAGAGGTGCAGGAATTTTGTTTTTCATACAAATTGGCTTTCTGTCCATGCTAAGGTAGAGGAAAGAAGGTTTCCTTGTGTTTTTTTTTTTCAATTTAAATAGAGGTTATGTTGTGTTTGGAGTGTATTGTTGAGAGCCTGTGATAGTGGCGTAATACTGTGACTTGGGCATGTTAGATGCACCCAGGCATGCCTCCCCTGCTGTCCTAGTTGCATTCCAAAGGTGTTGGCATTATTTCCTGAGGTGTCATTGTTGACTTAATGATCTCCAAGTGGTCGACTTTAGGTTTCCAAGAACCAAGCATGTTTCTCCCATTGACCTCAATATTATATTGAAATTTCGAGTATTTCAGAGTATTCTACTAAAATTTTGAGCTTTTGAGTATTTTACTACTTGCTCATCTCTAGTTATATATATAAAATTTAAACTGATTCAAACAGTGTCTGTTCACATAGACCATCCTCCAGTCTCCAATATGACTTCCTGATACTCCTTATATTTCCTGTACCCAAAAAATATTTACATCTTTATCAAATTCATGGTATGTATGTTAACAAATTTATGAATCCTCCACATCGTGTATAACTTAATGAAACTGGATTCCCAGTTTTCAAGGGGCAATTAGGAAGCCCACTGTATTTATTGTATACAAAATGAGACATAACTAAAATTCACCAAATTGCTATAGTGATAAGGTATGGAGAATGTGTGGAGAATAAATGAAGGTTGCATTCATGCAGGCATGTGAGCTGCCTTGCCGCAGAAATGAACATTTACAATGTAGTTCCTCCTTGCTGTGGTTTAAACAGATTCTCTCCATAATTGTCTGCTAAAAATACATCCGCTGAGTCTTGGGAAAGTACAGTATGAAAGTAATCATGTGTTTAGTACTCAGAAAACCTTTACAATTGCACTTCCCTTTATATACTCACTGCTCCTGAACTTCCATTAGTTATAATAGAGGATGCATATTTCAATATCCCTTTAACTGACATGAAAACATCCTAAATTTATAGCCTGCAAATTTTGTTGTTACAGAAATTACATTGATAGATCTACAGTGACCCATGATCCATAGGTGTCATAGTAAAATGCTGACTCTGTTGTTGTAGGTAAGAGGTGCTTGTCCAACTCAGGATGTCTCCTCAAGCAAAGCTTGCAGTTCTTCACCTTTTTCCTTTTTTTAGCCAGAGCCATTCATATAAGATCTTTGTCTAGCACTTTTTATCATGAGCAATATTTGTACCAAGTCATCAATTTTATAAATCGGGGGCTGCCCGATCGCAGAGAGTCGGGGGCTGCCCGAGTGTAAAGTTTTGTCTCTTTCTGTGTTGATCGCCGCTAGGGACAGTGGGGGGAGGCAGGGACAACATGACGTTCCAGGAACGTCATGTTTCAGGAACTACCTGGAACGTCAGTTTGCACCAAGGGGTTAAAGGGAATCAATCAGCACTATTGTGCTAATATGGTTCCCAGCAGCACAGTATAGATCTACTGTGCAGCTTGCGGAGCATACCAGCCACGGTTGCAGCAGTAACTTTACAAAGGGGAAAAAGGTGTTTTGTTATGCCACAAGAGGCCGGGAGAGGAGCAACAACTAGTTAACTGTGTTGGGAGCTGCCTGTGACTAGTCATGGCTCCCTGCCTGTCAGCATGCAGTTTGGGGATGGTTGACAGACAGAGAGGCTGTTAATGGGTCTCTCTGCCTGTCAATCATTCACGAAATGTGCAATGACAAGCAGAGCCGTGACTAGTCACAGACGGTTCCCCACCCAGATGAATACTTGCCGCCCCTCTCCAGGTCTTGCGCGGTATAATAAAACATCTTTTTCCCCTTTGTAAAGTTACTGCTGCAAGTGTGGCTGGTATGCTCCTCAAGCTGCACAGTAGATGTATACTGTGCTGCTGGGAACCATATCAGCACAATCATGCTGATTGGTTCCCTTTAAGGGTACATCTTTAATAGCTCTAAATATCTCCAGAAGTTACAAACCTTCTCATTTTGAAATTAATACATAAATACCTAACTGGAAATGGAATCATAGAACTCTATGGTAGAGGTGAAGAGACAAAGATTTTTACTGATCCAACTCTTGAGCAGGCAATACACAATTGTCCATGCAACAAATATGCAGAGCCCAGATGTATGCCAGAACAACAGCGAGTGAGTAGGTATATTCCATAAATGACAGAAACTAGCCATTGTTGGTATAACAATATAACCGATAAACATAACTGCCAAAAGAATAACAAATCTTAGCCAAAAACTTTAATGGGTTGGTTGATCTTTTGTTATGTTTCTTACAGAAAGATCATAACCAGAAGATGGTAAAATAAGCACTAAATGAGTGCCAAAGATAGTTAAAAAAAAACCATCATCATTGTAAAGTTTGCATATATTTCTTCAAATCGGAAGCAAACAATTATTTGACATGAAGCAGGATTTCTAGACATGGGTAAGGATTAGAGATGAGTAGAGATGAGCGAACCTGGAGCATGCTCAAGTCGATCCGAACCCGAACTTTCGGCATTTGATTAGCGATGGCTGCTGAAGTTGGATAAAGCCCTAAGGCTATGTGGAAAACATGGATATAGTCATTGACTGTATCTTGTTTTCCAGACAACCTTAGAGCTTTATCCAAGTTCTGCAGCCCCAGCTAATCAAATAGCAAACGTTCGGGTTCGGATGGACTCGAACCCGAACCCGGTTCGCTCATCTCTAGAGATGAGTGCAACTCAAGCATGCTCGTTCGGGCATTTGAATACCAGTGGCTGAAGAAGGTGGATGCACCCTAGGGAATCTGGAAAAATATGGATACAGTCGTATCCATGTTTTCCCAAACTTCCTGGGGCTGCATCCAACTTCTTCAGCCAAGGATCCTTTGGGCTTTAACCAAATTGGTGCTGCAGCGCACATAGTAAAATGAATTGTATAACCTGGTCAGAGTCCACAGAATAACCACATGTAGGCAATGGGACATTGCAGGGAATATCCCACAAAGCACCATTTAATTACTGTATGACACAACTACAAACTGACAAGAGAAAGCTGCCCACCCAAATTCACAGACAAGTCAATGAGAGCATGTATCAGAGGTGAAATAAAAGCCACTAAAAGCCAAACACTCCACAATGTGGGGATTTATGAAAATGTAGCCAGAAAAGAAAACACACTTGAAGACTCCCCAAAATGTAACTTTTTTTGCCATGATTGGGAAAGTACTAAGTGCACTTGTACTGTGTAGCACAAATTCAAATGTTAACATTATGTAAATGAAATGGTTCAAAATGCCCTTTTATCTATAAACAGGAAAAACACCTAGGGGGTGAATACTTTCACTAAGTACAGTAAATGCAGTTTTTTAAATTTTTTTGTCTTTTTTGCAGCTGAAATGTCTTTAACCCTTCCATGATAGCGCTACATTTTCCAGTTATGTCATGCCATTAGACCACAGTACAGTTAAAGTACTGTTAATGGACTTCCCTTAGTATTTCCTCTAATGCTCCTTACTTATACACCAAACATATAGTTTAGCTGTATGCAACTATGTGCCATTTAGTTCAATACTTCTGCCATTGATTAAAAAAAATGTAATAAAAGCAATATACTTGTACTAAAAATGTTATCAGCTACACCTTCCAATACAGTAGAAGAATAGGCAAGCTGAGGTATACTGGTTAGACATGCCAAAAGCACACTTAAATCTAAATCAACAGTAGATGTGATATAAAGCAAGTTTGCAATATGCATTAATTATATTTTTTGTATTTATCATACTGTAAAACAAAGCTGAATTTCTGCTGTCTCCTGATGGCAGATTTTTAGACTTGTACTGGTTGAAAACGACTAAACACAGGTATTCCGGCCAGTACAGAGAGTCTCAGCTCAATGTGTCCATCAATCACATGACTGCCTTCTCTCTGTGAGCGCTCAGATGGCCTGGGAAGCACTGGACTGCCTGGTTTCTGGCTCTTTGAGAAAAAAAAAAAAGAGTCAGAAAACAGGAAGTGTTGTGTTTTCCATAACAACAACAACAAAAAAAATGTAAATTGCAAACTTGCTTTATATCACATCTTCTGTTGATTCAGATTTTGAAAGTTGAAACAATGGGGGCACTTTAAGGTATTGCGGTGTTTTACATGCCATGTCACAGGAAAGAGGAAGAAAAGGACCCGAATATATCGTAAAACCAGCAGCCACAGGTAAGAGGGCCAAATAACCTTGCATATTGTTATATCCCCTGCAGCCCCAGCAACATATTCAAAAAACCCTCTCTGCTCAGGAAACCTCTTGTGCATCTTCTGATTATTTTCAGAACGGATAGGAAAAGTGTCATCAACTGTCAAGATTTGTTGTGAAAAAGGAACATTGAATATAGTTGTTTTCCATTTTTTTAACCATAAAGTATTACAATGGAACAATAGAGAGAAATGGGATGCCAGTGATAAAAATCAAACTATTGACTATAACAAGAAAAAGAAAAAAATTTACTTTTTCAGAGACTATATAAAATGTCACAATGTATATCAATTTCACACTGACAGTAGATGCTATTAATAACATAAGTGGCAAAGTCATTTTATTCCCTAACCCCTTGACAAAGACACATTAAAAACATTAAAGGGACGATTAAGATAGACCATCAATGCAGTAAGGCTGAATAACCAATTCAATGTTATTCAAATAACAATAAAAATATTTAGTAAAAGTTTGACTGGTGATGGATGTTTTAAAGTTTAGTAAAGTTAGTGATTTTTAAGGGGTCTTTTTTCTGAGTTGGTCAAAAAGTTTGCCAAATAAAATTCAATTATATTTGTATGGATCTGCAGTAACGTCCACTTTTATTCTTTAGTGAGAAGTAGACTGAAAAAAACATGAGCTTTAGAGTGTGTATTTTTATTTAATAAATCTGTTCCTACTGTTTCTTACAATCCTGATGTGCCACTTGTCACTACTGGAGATAGAACTGCAGTGGAATTAGTAATGACAGCATTGGAATAAATTAATCTTCCAATCACAAAAAGGAACAATAGATCAATAAGATAATGAGTTAACAGATCACTACAGCCAGAAGGTCAGAAACCAAAGTAGGAGATAGCGTATAGGTGCAAATGCTGCCTGTTAGTAGTGGAGCCTTGCAATACTAAATCTCAGAAAAAAAGTGTATCTGAAAGAAAATATGTTATTTAGCAGATTGGTTAGATAAGGTTAGATAAGGTTCTGCATACCTATAGGGCTATCATATATTTTAGTGTATTTGGTTATTAATGCCAAGTAATTTAAAGTAGACCTGTGTGGGAAATTGCCCCCTCCCCACCCCTGGTTCTTTGAATGTAGCATTTATTTTACTATTTAGTTGACTAACTGCACTTTACCCTCTATAATCAGGTGGTAGATAACTGTTAAAAAAATACATGTGAATGCAAGGCTCAAGGAGTACAATGCCCCTTCAACCTCATGTTCAAACTCCCAAGCCTGATTTTCTCTGATCAGCCTGATCCCACCCCTCAGCCTGATTTTTACACCATCAACTTTAAAACCCCACCCCACCACACCTCTTAGTCTTATCTTCCCCCTAAGCCTAGCAATAACACCTCCTAGACTTATATTCATCCCCTAAGCCTAGCAATAACACCTCCTAGACTTATATTCATCCCCTAAGCCTAGCATTACCACCTCTTAGACTTATATTCATCCCCTAAGCCTAGCATTACCACCTCTTAGACTTATATTCATCCCCTAAGCCTAGCATTCATACCCCTCAGCCTCATATTAGTGCAGCAGATCATTAACCAAGTGCTGGTCTTATTTTTTGTGCATTTTCTTTTTTCAAGCATTGAGTATTCTGTGACTTCGGGTGAGTTAGGCTTTGACTACAATATTTTTTTTAGCACAGAAACATCTATCCACAACACCAAAACTCCTTTCTGTTTCCCTGACATTACTCCAGTTGATATAACAAACAAGTATCACTATGGAGCACTGTGAATATAAAATGATCCAATGCTATACTAAAAACTACATGTAACCTTATCTGGTGCTCCAAGAATCTGACACGACTCATAAGAAAGGTTAAGATGTACCTTAAATAAAAGAGCAATTTCCTGATTTCGGCCATTACATTATACACTGATGAAAAACCTCTGGGGTAAATGAAATCTTTCCTTGATCTGATTTTCCATTTACTATCTAAAGAGAGTAACTTATCTTCTCTTGTCATTCACACAATTTGCTTCATTTGTTCCTATACAGGGAACATACAGCACAAAACAAATTTAAGCCATCACTTTCCCAGCTCCTGAGCCTTCTGTTGACATGATGGGTGATACATAATTGAAAACTAATCTCTTTAAGCATCCTTTCCCTTTAACACTTGTCAGTTGGACCAGGGTATCTGATAAGCAATAATACCTCTATTGCGCTTTGATCTACAACACCCTTCACCTCGACTTTTCCGTAAACAACGTCTTACATTACGTTAAATGGTTTATAGTTAGAAGCACTAATAATGAGATTATCACCTGTACACTGAACCAGATGCCATCTGATGTCTCAATCCTCTCCTCATATGTGGACTTCTATTCTACATATTAAGCCACTGCAGTCTTCAGTCAATGTTTATAGCTTAGTCTACAGAGACTTTGTTTTTCTCATTTCATTTTTTGTCAATTTGTTTCCTGTTCTTCCAGAAAAATAAGCTCCTGGTTGATGACAGGTAAAATCTTTTACAGATCTAACATGAGAAATGTCCTGTTGCCAACACTACAGAGGATAATAATATCAGTGTATAAAAGACAGGGCCTGGTAAAAAATGGCTTTTCATATTTGCTTTCAACCACATTATTAGATTCATCCTATATTAATATTTAGTTTCAGAGACATACAAAGTTTCTTAAACAACAAACAACTTTCAAAAATCAATATCAATATTTATTTAAAAGAAATTATTTCCAAAATATTTATAGTTATAGAAGTTTAAAAATCTTAAAGGGAACCTGTCACCCCCCGTGCCGGGGTGACAGGCTCCCGACCCCCCGTTAGAGACCCCTATACTTACCTCATCGCGCCGGGTCCCGCTTCTGGATTCGGTCGGGTCCCGGAGATCTCAGCCGCTGCAGCCCGGCGCGCGCGCTGACAGATGAGTCCAACGCTCATAGAGAATGACGGAGCGCTGGACTATCCTGTCATTCTCTATGGGTGTTGGACTCATCTCTCAGCGCGCGCGCCGGGCTGCAGCGGCTGAGATCTCCGGGACCCGACCGAATCCAGAAGCGGGACCCGGCGGGATGAGGTAAGTATAGGGGTCTCTAACGGGGGTCGGGAGCCTGTCACCCCGGTACGGGGGGTGACAGGTTCCCTTTAAGGTGGCCACAAACCTTGTCTCCTGCCTGGCCCCCATCCTCCACAAACGGCATGGCAAAGCATTCCTGTGTTCTCTAAGGGTAGGGTTAAGCGACAGTCAGAGAGCTCAGGCTGCGGCTTCTCTCTTCAAGAAAGGGGTTGGGTAGTGATTTTCCATAGTGCCTGACCCCTTTTTCCATCCACATCTGACCATCTGTCAGTGGTCGGGCGGGAGAGCCCCATGCACCTTATAACAACAGCAGAACCCACAGGCAACTAAGATATAAGGTGTATGGGGACCATTAAGGTTACTCTACAAGTGACAGAATTGCTGCACATTGTACCTGCAGATTAGAATAGGTAACTGCAAAAACATTATAGATTTAAAAAATCTATAACACAGCATAGACAAATTTATCCTGCAAATCCCACCCATGTGACCTTATCCATAAGAGGATTTACCAATAAAACATACCTTTTGTTTAAAAATAAAATAAAATGGTAATAAGGTGATTTTAGTGCCTTCATTTTCCTGGCATTACAGAGAACCAAACTATTCCCAGGCTCCTTAACCCTTTGAGGACCAGGCCCAAAATGACCCAGTGGACCGCGCAAATTTGGATCTTTGCGCTTTTGTTTTTTCCTCCTCCCTTTCTTAGAGCTCTAGCACTTTCAGTTTTCTATCTACAGGGCCATGCGAGGGCTTGTTTTTTACAGGAATAGTTGTACTTTGTAATGGCGTCTTTCATTTTACCATAACATGTATGACGGAATCCCAAATATATTATTTATGAAGATATAAATAAGTGAAATTGTAAAAAAGAATGCAATATGGTAACGTTTGGGGGATTCCTGTGTCTACGTAATGCACTATATGGTAAAAGTGACATGATACCATTATTCTATAGGTCAGTCCGAACACAACCATATGCAGGTTACGCAGATTCTCTAATGTTATATATTTTTTTTAATAAAAACCTTTTTTTTGGCAATTAATTAATAAAATTGGCCTATTGTGACTCTTATAACAGTTTTATTTTTTCACCTACGGGGCTGTATAGGGTGTCATTTTTTCTGCCATGATCTCTAGTTTTTAAGAATACAATATTTGTGAAGATCGGACGTTTTGATCACTTTTTATTGATTTTTTTTTCAACATACAACATGTAACATAAAATCGGTAATCCGTGCACTTTTTTCCCTCTTTTCGTGTATGCCATTCGCCGTTTGCAATGACACTTGTTATATTTTAATAGATCGGACAATTACAGACGCTACGGTATATTATATGTTTTATTTATATAATGGGAAAGGGGGGTGATTTCAACTTTGGAGGCAGGTGAGAGACCTCCAGTGGTCCGTTTTAACAATCGGGACACTGCGGGGGTCCCGATCGGTAAGTGACAGGGGACTCCCCCTGTCACTTACACTTAAACACCACGGCCACGCAGCATTTTAGGAGTTAATGTCATGATGCAGCGCGATCTCTGCAGCAAGTCATTGACGGTGAGGTGCTGCTCACTGCAGCCGGCCCCCACCTCCTATGAAGTGCGCTCCGCTCCAGAGCGTGCTTCATAGCTCAGGACGTACCGGTACGTCCTTGGTTGTCTGGGCACAGAATTCCAGGACGTACCGGTATGTCCTAGGTCGTCTAGGGGTTAAAGGGGTTTGCCACTTTATAGAAAAATTGTTCAGGGTACAGTAGTAAGTGTACTCACTGCACTTACTGACAGTAGCTCCCTGTGTTCCACATAGAGCTGATATCCCCTTCCCCAGGCTGTGCTGTCCTGCTCTGTGGTGATTCTGTCCATAAGATGGCCAACATGGAGGAGCATGTGACCAGGCCCCGCCCCCAGTGTCCTCCATAAGCATCTAAAGGTTCAATGGTGGACACGGAGGCGGCGCCTGGTCACGTCAACTATCTTATGCACAGAATCACCACATTTACTAGGGAGTCTAAGTTCTGTGACTATTCTGAGGATTGGTGTATATTTTTTTCCAATACCTTGTGACTAATTTATCAAATTGTCATAGTGAATGTATCCAAGTAAAAAGTCACCAAAAAAGGCGCAAAAATTGCACAAGCATATTCACCTGGAACTGACCCGACGTAAGCCTGCACCTGTTTGTTCGACTTTTTAAAAAGTTGCAAATAATACATTAGGCGCTAATCCCGGATTATCCAAGTTTTAGGGTAAATACTCAAAACAGGCAGATTAAAATAAAGTTGCACCTAAATAAATGCCTGTTGAATACTGGTTAATAAATAGAACTTAGACCAAAAATGGGTGAAAAATCCAATTATTCACCTAAAATAGGTAGATAAATTTCCCCTTATGTGTTAAGTTTGGTTATTTTTACTGCTCCACTGTAAAGAACTATTTCCCAATAATCCCATTGATATATATGAGATTGAAGAAGATTTGGTGCCCCTTGTTTTTAATTTGGACCCCTTTGTTCTCAATCATGTTGGCCGGACAACCCCTTACAACAACTTCTCACATACCCTGAATAGTATACAAAGCTGCATCATTATGCAAAGTTATATTCTCCCCTGAGCTGTCAGTATAATTTCCACAGTACTTTTGGCAGTTCTGCACAGCTACTTTTGCACTGATGAACAGTAAGGTGCTATAGCATATAACACAATCTTCACTGCATCACAGCCACAGCCAATAGCATTCATCTTCAAATTATGCTTTCATCTTTCCTAAATTGCCCTTTGATTTTTGGATAAGATGAAGCGATGGATATAGTGGAAGAAGTGTGGTACACGGGGCAGACTTGTAATATACATAATAATGTAAGCAGAGAAAGCCTAATAAGATTTCCCTGCTTGATATATGAATCAAATGTTTAGTTTCCTAATATCATGAAAGCAAGGCTGATCTTGGCAATGTTGCTTTTGCAGTTAAGTTATTTCAGGAACATCTGCTGGTTTGGATGAGAGGATAAGTTCTGATAAGAAATGTGATTATGTTTGTTGTCTTCACATTCGAGTATATACAAACACAGCCCCATATAAATCACAGCAATAAAACAGCCATACTAAGCCAGTTAAACTAGGATTTTATAGGCCCACATAAAGTAGCCGCCCACACTTTCACATTAGCATGATTTCATTTTATTAGGCAATGGTTGCTTTAAGGTCTTTAGAGCAATAGCAAATAAAGCAAAAGGCTGCACTTCATGCCTAATATATATGACTTAAAAATATTTATAATCTAGACTGCATTTATGCATCATTATAAAGACATCATGCGGAAACAGAATCCAAAAAATATAGTCCTTAAAAGAAAGAAGAATTTCAGGACATACACTAAATAAACAGCGCAATAAAAGCAATAGCAATTATTTAAAATGTCAAAGTGATTGCATCAACCAGTAAATCACTTAATGTCCCCAGAAATTGACAAGAAAGACAAACAAATGCATAAACTAAAACCTACTCTCATTGCCAGAGCGCTATGTGCATGTTTGACTGCGTAAATTATTGGCCCTTATTTTTACTTTAAATATACACAGTTGTGTTATAATTTATGCAATTGAATTAATTTATATAATAACATTTTCTTAGACTTGCAGTAATGTATAATCACAATAAAAAAACACTTCAGTACTCCAACAGTATTGCATTGAAACTATATTGCAACTGCAATGTGTGAACACTACTAGGGGAATTACCTAGAAGGGGCTAACTACCAGGGGGATTACATACAGGGGGAGCCTACACAAGGAATTCTACATACATGTATCCTTCATATTGGGGGTTTCACCTACAGGGGGGTTCCTTCCTACCAGATGATTAGCTACAGGGGGATACTACTTACTGGGGGGGGGGCTACCTTCAGAGGGACCTATCTACTAGAGAGAAACACACAGGGGTCTATCTACTTTATAGAGACTATATGGTGGTACAGAGGGGGCCTATCTTATAAATGGAGGCACGAAGGGAGCAAAAAGGGGGCCTGCTGAGGGGCCAAATTGGGCCTAAATACTACATGGGACGCAAAGTGGGAACTGTTCCAGTGTGGAGAAATACAGATGGGGACTTTGCATTGAGGTGAGGATGGTGCTGTGGTAAAGAGCCGAAAATGTTTGGCAGACTTTATGGAGATGAGTTGTGGCCATTAGAAGTCTTCATGATGGCAGAAAGAGAAGGATTAAAAGTGAGTGACCTTGATCAGAGAGAATGCCCCCCCCCCCCCCACATACACATACCTACCTATGGGTGACTGAATGTAACTGCACTGTAATCACTTACGGTGTGCAGAGCTTGTGTACCATTAGAATCCACCTCTATATGGATCAGTATATGGGGAGATATGAGTCTTTGTATAGTAGATTTTATGAAGTAATGGTATGGTGGTATTAGTCATTATGTGGTGGTAATGGTAGTATTGAAGGTATGGTGATAATATTTGTTTCTTACATACTGGTATTACTGGCATGATTGGTCTTGGTTACCTGGGTTTGGTCAGTAACAGTGTGACATATGATATGAACAGGGGTGATTCTAGCCTCTCTGCTGCCCGAGGCGAACTATAGGATGACGCCCACCCCCCTCCGTCAATCCGCCCACATTATAATCCAATACTGACCCCCCCCCCCCCCCAATGCTGTCCCCAGTAAACATAATGTTTGGTCCCTTGCTGCACAGAGGATGTCAGGAGAGGCGGGGGCTGATCTTATAGGGGAGGTCACAGCAGCACAGAGGAGGTCAGGAGAGGAGGGTGCTGATCTTATAGGGGAGGTCACAGCAGCACAGAGGAGGTCAGGAGAGGAGGGTGCTAATCCTATAGGAGAGGTCCCAGCAGCACAGAGGATGTCAGGAGAGGAGGGTGCTAATCCTATAGGAGAAGTCCCAGCAGCACAGAGGATGTCAGGAGAGGAGGGTGCTGATCTTTTAGGAGATGGTCCCCCTCTTCCCCCCTTATAAATGGTCCCCCTCTTCCCCCCCTTATAGATGGTCCTCTCTCCCTTATAGATGGTCCCCCTCCCCCCCCCCTTATAGATGGTCCCCCTCTCCCCCCTCTCTTATAGATGGTCCCCCTTTCCCCCCTCCCTTATAGATGGTCCCCCTTTCCCCCCTCCCTTATAGATGGTCCCCCTCTCCCCCCTCCCTTATAGATGGTCCCCCTCTCCCCCCTCCCTTATAGATGGTCCCCATCTCCCCCCTCCCTTATAGATGGTCCCCCTCTCCCCCCTCCCTTATAAATGGTCCCCCTCTTCCCTCTCCCCCCTTATAGATGGTCCCCCTTTCCCCCATCCCTTATATATGGTCCCCCTCTCCCCCCCTCCCTTATAGATGGTCCCCCTCTTCCCTCTCCCCCTTATAGATGGTCCCTCTTTCCCCCCTCCCTTATAGATGGTCCCCATCTCCCCCCTCCCTTATAGATGGTCCCCCTCTCCCCCCTCCCTTATAAATGGTCCCCCTCTTCCCTCTCCCCCCTTATAGATGGTCCCCCTTTCCCCCATCCCTTATATATGGTCCCCCTCTCCCCCCTCCCTTATAGATGGTCCCCCTCTTCCCTCTCCCCCTTATAGATGGTCCCTCTTTCCCCCCTCCCTTATAGATGGTCCCCATCTCCCCCCTCCCTTATAGATGGTCCCCCTCTCCCCCCTCCCTTATAGATGGTCCCCCTCTTCCCTCTCCCCCCTTATAGATGGTCCCCCTTTCCCCCATCCCTTATATATGGTCCCCCTCTCCCCCCTCCCTTATAGATGGTCCCCCTCTTCCCTCTCCCCCTTATAGATGGTACCTCTTTCCCCCCTCCCTTATAGATGGTCCCCCTCTCCCTTATAGATGGTCCCCATCTCCCCCTCCCTTATAGATGGTCCCCCTCTCCCCCCTCCCTTGTAGATGGTCCCCCTCTTCCCTCTCCCCCCTTATAGATGGTCCCCCTTTCCCCCTCTCCTTTATAGATGGTCCCCATCTCCCCCCTCCCTTATAGATGGTCCCCCTCTCCCCCCTCCCTTATAGATGGTCCCCTCTTCCCCCTCCCTTATAGATGGTCCCCCTCTCCCCCCTTATAGATGGTCCCCATCTTCCCCCTCCCTTATAGATGGTCCCCCTCTCCCCCCTCCCTTATAGATGTCCCCTCTCCCCCCTCCCTTATAGATGGTCCTCCTCTCCCCCCTCCCTTATAGATGGTCCCCCTCTCCCCCCTCCCTTATAGATGGTCCCCCTCTTCCACTCATTTAAAGATGGTCCCCCTCTCCCCCCTCCCTTATAGATGGTCCCCCTCTTCCCCCCTTATAGATGGTCCCCCTCTTCCCCCCCCCCTTATAGATGGTCCCCCTCTCATAGATGGTCCCCCTCTTCCCCCCCCCCATATAGATGGTCCCCCTCCCCCTCCTCCTGCACAGCAGATAAAATAAAAACAAAAAACAGCACACAACTCACCTGCCATCCGTTCCCCCGTCGAGCCTCTCTGGTCTGGTCCCCGGCTGATGTGCGGCTGCTGGGGGTATCCCATCCTGTCCCCGGCAGCTCGCGCATCAGAGAGCTCCCTGTGTGCCTGTGGCTGTGACTTCTGGCGCACGGGGAGCTCTCTGATGTGCGCTCTGCCGGGGACAGGATAGGACAACTCCGGCAGCCGCGCATCACCCCGGGGACTAAGGCTGCATTCCCACGTTCCGTGATCCTGACTGATCACGGACGCGGAATGCCGGTACCGGAGACCCCCGCGCCCGGACAGCATCTGTAATTAGATGCTGGGAGCGGGGGGAGACTGTATTCATAAGCGCCGCGCTGTAGTATCAGCACCGCGCGGCTGATTCAGTACAGCGCAGCGCTTATGAATACAGTCTCCCCCACTCCCAGCATCTAATTACAGATGCTGTCCGGGCGCGGGGGGGCTCCAGTACATGCATTCTGGGAATGCAGCTAATCAGTGGCAGATTAATGTGGGCGGCGGGGCATGGGCCCCCCGGAGCCTCAGGCCCTGGGCGGCCACCCAAACCGCCCATATTATAATCCGCCATATGCCGCCCCCCGGGGGCGTAGCTAAAGGCTGATGGGCCCTGGTGCAAAATGTTAGCTTGGGGCCCCCCATCTTACCCGATCAGGCAAAGTCATATCTAACATTATATCCAATTACTCTAATGTGCCACCATGTTCTATTGAACTGTCACTGCCTCCACCTCATGTACTGCACTACTGCCCCCTATAATTAATGGACTGTACTGTGTCATTGTCTAATCATTGTATTCCAATCTTTGACTCTCCAGCTGAAAAACTACAACTCTCATCATGAACTGCCAATTGGAAACGATGGGGGTTGTAGTGCTGCAACCTGAAGAGCCACATGCTGCAAAACTACAACTCCCATAATAAACTGTCAGCAGGGCATGATGAAGTTTGAACTTCTGCAACCTGGAGAAGTCACCTGATATCACCTGCAGTCCTATGTAACACCACAGAAAACAGTGATATGCCTCTGAGTACAGATAATGTAGTAGTCACCTGCAGTCCTATGTAACACCACAGATAACACAGTGATATCCCTCTGAGTACAGATAATGTAGTAGTCACCTGCAGTCCTATGTAACACCACAGATAACACAGTGATATCCCTCTGAGTACAGATAATGTAGTAGTCACCTGCAGTCCTATGTAACAGCACAGATAACACAGTGATATCTCTGAGTACAGATAATGTAGATGTCACCTGCAGTCCTATGTAACACCACAGATAACACAGTGATATCTCTAAGTACAGATAATGTAGATGTCACCTGCAGTCCTATGTAACACCACAGATAACACAGTGATATCTCTGAGTACAGATAATGTAGTAGCTCTCACCTCGGGCGCCCCTACTAAATGATGTTCTACAAAATACGAAAAGTGTCATACAGGGACTCACAGGTGACGTCTTCTTTGATCTGAGGCGTCACTTTCCCTTTTCCTCTCCATCCGGCCCAGACCTCCATGATGATTCCTTCCAGATACGTTTCATCTTTTCAGAACCTGCGAGACAAACAATTTAGGCTCCGCACATTTCTAGCAACTTCCTTTCCTTTCTCCCTCCTGTAGGCTCCCAAAGTAACTGCGCTGTGTGGGGTTCCCCCTGTATGTAGGATTCCCTGCTGTGCCCCCATGAGCTAATAATGCCCCCGGAGATGCCCCCATGAGCTAATAATGCCCCCAGAGGTGCCACCATGAACTAATAATGCCCCCATATACTAATAATGCCCCCAGAGGTGCCCCCATGAACTAATAATGCCCCCAGAGGTGCCCCCATATACTAATAATGCCCCCTGATATGCCCCATGAACTAATAATGCCCCCTGCTGTGCCCCCATGAACTAATAATGCCTCCAGAGGTGCCCCCATATACTAATAATGCCCCCAGAGGTGCCCCCATATACTAATAATGCCCCCAGAGGTGCCCCCATAAGCTAATAATGCCCCCAGAGGTGCCCCCATATACTAATAATGCCCCAGAGATGCCGCCATGAGCTAATAATGCCCCCAGAGGTGCCCCCATATACTAATAATGCCCTCAGAGATGCCCCCATGAGCTAATAATGCCCCCAGAGGTGCCCCCATATACTAATAATGCCCCCAGAGGTGCCCCCATATACTAATAATGCCCCCTGATGTGCCCCATGAACTAATAATGCCCCCAGAGGGGCCCCCATATACTAATATTGCCCCCAGCGGGGCCCCCATATACTAATAATGCCCCCAGAGGTGCCCCCATGAGCGAATAATGCCCCCAGAGGTTCCCCCATATGCTAATAATGCCCCCAGAGGTGCCCCCATATACTAATAATGCCCCCAGAGGGGCCCCCATATACTAATAATGCCCCCAGAGGTTCCCCCATATGCTAATAATGCCCCCAGAGGTGCCCCCATATACTAATAATGCCCCCAGAGGTGCCCCCGTATACTAATAATGCCCCCAGAGGTGCCCCCATGAACTAATAATGCCCCCAGAGGTGCCCCTCATGAACTAATAATGCTCCCAGAGGTGCCCCTAAAAAAACAAACATCCTACTCACCTAATCCGCGCTGTGGCTGCAGGCAGCAGCTCTTCCTCCTCTTCGGGCTCCATCTTGCGAGCCGCAGGGACGGGACTTCCGGCAGGCGTGATGACGTCACATAATCACGCCTGCCGGAGAGGTCACGTCCCGGCCTCCCATAGGCTGCTGGTATGAAGTGCCGGCAGCCTATGGGAGGGAATACAGGAGGAGGACGCTGACAGGTCCTGCTCCTGTATTCTGATCGCTTTAATGTTCCGCCTGCTCACTTTGCGGGCGGAACATCAAAGCGATCTCTGCATCCCGAGAAGCTGCGCGGCCGCAGCTTCTCGGATGTTCAGAGACAAGTGGCAAGGGGGGCCGTGCGGGCCCCCCTAGCGTAGGGGCCCGGTCGCCATGGCGACCGCTTCAACCCCTATAGCTACGCCACTGCCGCCCCCATGATGACAGCTGGTGGCGCCGCCTGAGGCAGACGACTTAGGTCGCCTCATCATTGCGGCGTCACTGGATATGAATCCACTTCTAATTTTTGCCATATTTTCTGCTAGAAAACATCTGCAGCCATACACACTACCCTAATATGTAAACAGCAGCAGTGTTTGGCCATGGCCTTGGGGTCGTGGCACGCTATGGGATGTGGCAAGTTGCCCTGGATATCCCGCTTTGCACTCAGCAAAAGTTGGGAGGTATAATAGACTACAATAGGCACTGAGATGAATACGGAGTATACTGGCATTCCACAGAGAGTTTCTATTGTCTACTGTACGGAACAGGAAGTGTCAGCTTAGATCTAGGTTTAGTGGTGGTAATGATAACAGGGAATGATTTTAGGATTATTTTATTACATAGATACTAAAAGGAAAATTAGAAAAAACATCACTAAAAATATGTTTAACATAAAAACTTGATTTAAACAATAGGTCATTGTCTAATGACACATTCCCTTTAAGTATACTATTATAATAGGGGAATATAAACATCCAGTTCAACTATTCTCAAAGGGCAGATGGAGTTTTGTGTTTTTTAACTTCATGTACATCCTATATTTTCCAAAGCAAAATGTGTGAAAACAGCGTGCTGGCATAGAAAAGAACACTCTTTGGAAATCTCACAGACTTCTTTTGAGGAAAACTGTCAGCAGGTTTTCCATTCAATTGTTATTGCATTATTACATGGTGTTTGCTGTACTATCTATTAAGAAAAGAAAGAGTTTCTGCATAACCCCATGTTCTGAGGAGAAACCTCTGCTTCTGGGAGGTCTGGAAAATAGGTCTATGAGCAGAAAGAAACATAAAAGAGCCTGTACTTTTTTCTTTGTTAAACAGTGGTTATGTAATAAGTGAATTAAAGAGAAAAGATGACATGCTGCCTTGTACATAATGTACCAATATATTATAGGTACTAGTAAAAGTGTAATACATTGAATTTATCCTCAAGCAATAATTGTCCAGATATGTATAATAAAAATTTGGTAATATTCATTAAAGTCCCAGAGATCTACTAATACAAATCTGTAGAGAGGAATGAAGTGAGGAGTGAGATGGGGAGGGAGTGCTGTTGGTAACTTCAGAAAGTAAAGGCACTGAGAGATACAGAGAGACTGCAAAGAGACTGTACAAGATAATTGTAAGTAAGGGTAGCTTCACACGTACCGGAACGCAGCAGATTTCATGTTGCGAGTTCCACAGCGAAATCCGTTGCGATTCCCGGTACTGATTGGCTGAGCGGGATGGAGCCGGGAGCCTGGGAAGAAAGATGAAAAATCAGCTGCGAGCATGTAAACCCATAGAAAATGACAGTAGCGGGAATCACAGTGGATTTCGATGTGGAACTCGCAATGTGAAATATGCTGCGATCCGGTACGTGTGAAGCTACCCTAATAGAGTAATAGATCTCAACCCATATGTTTCAAGCTTGCCATATGTTTCAAGTTGTTTTTTTTTTAATTGGTGTCTCAGTAGGATACTGATACTGTTTTCCATCCCTGGCCATTTTTTGTACTACGATACTATTAGTTTGATTTAATGGTTTCCTTGTACCACATTATGTTAATGCCATCTGCTTTTAAGTTATATACATTTTAAGTTTCACATAAAATTTTAAATAATCTTTTACATAAAAAAAAATACAACCCTAAAGGTATTCATCTAGGGATGTAGAGAGCATCTTAACACCACATGTGTTTCATAATATTGTTTTTGTTTTTTGTTTTTTTACATAAAAAAATTAAAAAGCCTGTATTTTACAGGCAATCCATAAAATAAGTAAAGCCAAACTTTCATTTTTTTAATTGGAGATTGAACTCTGGTTAAGAACATTTAGACAAATCCATTTTTCAAATATGCTAATTTTCATTAATATTCTATTAGGTAAAAAAGAAAAGTACTATAAATAAGATGTTGTACTATAACCTCTTGCTGCCTGTCCCTGGTGTTGAATCTGAAGAAGGACGCACGTTGGAGATGCAATTGTGCAGAGATTCTGGGATGTCTCGGCACTGAACAGCGATTGCAGCCCCCAACCTGTAAGTGTAATAATCACCAGTCCTAAGAGCTTACCTTGGCTCCTAGGACCAGTGATTTTTACATTGGTACAGGTGGGGAACTGAGATTGCAATTCAGCGCTGAGACGTCTAGGAATCTCTGCACGATTGCATCTCCAATGTGCTTCCTTCTTCTAAATCAACACTGGGATTCCCCGGCTCTGTGGACAGGCAGCAAAAGGCATAGACTAAACAAGCGATTGGCAGTGTCGCGCTTGTAGCACGACCGCCTGAGGTGAGCGGCATTTCAGCCATTCTTAATTGTGACTCCCAGTTTGAAGTTTTACGCTAAGTGCACCCCAGGTGTTTTCTATTTTGTCTAGTTACCATTTTTCTTTAGTGTGACACAAGGACCTTCCTGCTCAGCCAATCAACGGCACAGTCGTATTCTGCATCAGCCACTGATTGGCTGAACAGGAGAATCTCTGAGCAACACAGGCATCTCTGGGGGAACAACAGAGAGATTTGAATTAATCATTTAAATCAAATGTCACGAGAAATACAGAGCTACATAGAATTATAAATAAAGCTCATTAGCATGAACACATTGAGAAACACATTTATGGTGAAATGATGAGTGGTTATAAAAAATATATAAAAATGGTAATTTGTTCTTCAGATTTTTGTTTACACCTCACATATTGGCCCTGGTTTAGAGACAACTCACAAAGGTGAAATTGATGGTGTCATGGTAGCAGCTGCCTCGGAAATTAGTCCTGGACACTTGCAGTCGCATCTTACGCTTCTATTAGCTTTTTGATGCACTCTAATATGTGAGAAGCAGTTTACTATTAGGACTCCATCATTAAAATTATTCTTCACCTGTGTATGAAAGTTGTATCCTGTGCAAGAAAAATACATTACAGACACTCATCAACACCATATTTCCACTAATGTGCTTTAATGAGCATTGGCTTCAGCATATATTCACATGGTCAGTTGAGTTATCCATATTAAAAGCTTATATGAGGATCATATATTACATGTCAAAGTTGGGAACTGATCTCATCAGAAGAAAGTATCCAAAGTAAATCAGAATATTTACTTTTGTTCAATTTCTGTCTGTACCATGACATTTCAAGCTCCCTCCAATTACTGAATATATGTACAAAATGTATTTCTACTGTATAAATGATGGTATGTGGTGTCATTCTGCCAGTACAACTACAGAATATAGCTAAGAATATGTGGACTCCTGACCATCAAATCAATATGACCATCCTCAGGGGCGGTCTTGGCATTTCTGGGGCCCCAAGCGAAGTTATGTCTGGGGCCCCCCCTCCTCGACATGCGCTCCACAACAATAGACCACTGTGTGTTGCCCCCAGTAGTATATACCCCTTGTGAGCTACTGCCAGAAGTATATACCCCTTGTGTGCTTCCCCCAATAGTATATACCCCTTGTGTCCTGCCCCCAGTATTATATACCCCTTGTGTGCTTCCCCCAGTAGTATATAGACCCCTGTGTGTTCCCCCAGTTATATATAGCCCCCCATGTGCTCCCCCAGAAGTATATAGACCTCCTGTGTGCTGCTCCAGTTGTATATAGACCCCCTGTGTGCTGCCCCCAGTTGTATATACCCACTGTGTGCTGCCCCCAGTTGTATATACCCCGTGTGCTCCCCCGCTAGTATATAGCCCCCCTGTGTGCTCCCTCAGTGGTATTTAGCCCTTCTGTGTGCTCCCCCACTTGTATATAGACCTCCTGTGTGCTCCCCCACTTGGATATAGACCCCTGTGTGCTCCTTCAGTAGTATATAAACCCCCTGTGTAGTTCCCCCAGTAGTATATAGACCCCCTGTGTGCCCCACCAGTATTATATAGACTCCTGTGTGCTCCTCTAGCAGTATATAGACCCCTTGTGTGCTGCCCCAGTAGTATACAGACCCCTGTGTGCTCCCCCAGTTATATAGACCCCCTGTGTTCCTCACCAGTAGTATACAGACCCCTGTATATTCCCCCAGTAGTATATAGACCCCTGTGTGCTCCCCCAGTAGTATATAGACCCCCTGTGTGCTCCCCCAGTAGTATATAGCCCCCCTGTGTGCTCCCCCACTTGAATATAGACCTCCTGTGTACTCCCCCAGTTGTATATAGACCCCATTTTGCTGCCCCAAGTAGTATTTAGACCCCCAGTGTGCTGCCCCCAGTAGTATATAGACCCCTCTGTGAAGCCCCAGTAGTCTATAGCCCCCCTGTGTCCTCCCCCAGTTATATACAGCCCCCCTGTGTGCTCCCCCTGTTATATAGACTCCCTGTGTGCTCCCCCATTTATATAAACCCCCCTGTGTGCTCCCCCCATTTATATATTCCCCCGCTGTGCTCTCCCCCAATTAAACAGACCCCTGTGTGCTCCCCCTTCCATATAGTATATAACACAATAAAACAAACACTTATACTCAGCTGGGTCCGGGCGTCTCCTCTTCTCTTCACTCTTGTGGCCGCAGGAAGGGTTTTCCCTGCGATCACAAGAGGCTGCATTCCCCTTGTTCTGGCGCTGATGCTCCAGTGATGTCACTGGAGCACCGGCACCACAAGGACAAAGTGGCCACTTGTGACCGCAGGGAAAACACTTTCTGTGGCCACAAGAGTGACTTACAGGAAGGGAGCCAATGGCTCCCGCCCTGTAAGTGCTGCTGCTGCTGCATGTAACTATGAGCGCTCATTACGAGTGCTCATAGTTACAGTTCAGATCGCAGCAGCGAGCCAGGCAGCGGCTCTGTCCAGCCGTCTTGAGCACAAGAGCAGGACGTGGGGGCCCCCCTGGATGTTGGGGGCCCCAAGCGATTGCTTGGGGTGCTTGGTGCCAAAGACCGCTACTGACCATCCTGGATGCCCTATTCAAAAACCATGGGTGTTAATGGGGTAGTCCAGCAAAAAAAAAAAAAAAAAAAATCTTTCAAATCAAGTGGTGCTAGAAAGTGCCAGAGATCTGTAATTTACTTCTATTTAAATAAAACTCCAGGTTTGCAATATTTTTTAGCTGCTATATTTCCTGCAGGATGTGGTGTATTCCTTCCAGTCTGGATAGCAGGAAAGGTTCTTGTCACTGATGTTGGATGAGTCTAATTCATCCCAGAAGTGTTTGACAGGGCTGTGGTCAGGTCCCTGTGGAGGCTAAATTCCGTCAAGCCAAATTTATCCAACTTTGCCTATGTGGACCATAAATTTTTTTTTTTTTGTTATTCAAAGCCTTTATTAATAAGCGCTATCATAACAGGGTACAGGAAAGGAAAAAGAGGGTGCAGGGTAGATCAAACGTCATGGTACAGTTCAATATACAGGAGATCAAACCTGCATAAAGCATAAAACAAATGTTCACGCAAACATCAGGCGTATATGTATTTGGAATCATTCTACTTATTGATGATGAGAACTATAAGAAGAAAGAGAAATGTCCTGGATAAGGACAGTGGATAGGGGTAACAAGAAGGAAATAGCAAAGGAAAAAGAGGGAAATGTCAGCATGTCTCCCAAAGAGAAGAAGGTAAATGTCGTGTATAAGTCTAAACAATAACTACACTTCCGACTACACGGGGACCCGGTGCGTCTGAGGAGCAGCCAAGGCCTTATATTGGGGTGTGTCCAGGAATGCAGCCCAGGGAAACCACAAGCGTGCTATAGGGATGGTCCTGTTATGAAAGTCAGCCCTCAGCTCCTCCATCCTCTGTAAGTATAGAACCTCTGCAAACCAGTCCGTCACAGTCGGGGGGTCCTCTGATCTCCATCTCCGGGGTATCACAGTTTTAGCGGCTAGTAGTAAAAACTTCAGAAGGGATTTCTTCAGCTTAGGGACCGGGCCTGGTATCATGAACAACAAGAGCGTGGAGGGGTCATTCGCTAGGCGAGTCCCTGTTATGGTCTGGATTATTGCGACCACTTCTGTCCAGAAGCTCTGCAGACGGTTACATCCCCACCATATATGGGACATAGTTCCCCTAGCCACCCCACATCTCCAACAGGTGTCAGGGACCAAAGGGCAGATCCTGTGCAGTAGGGCAGGCACCCTATACCCTCTGGACAAAAGTTTGTAATTAGTCTCCTGAGCCCTGCTGGAGACGGAGGTTTTGTGGCACAGAAGAAAGGCCTTTTCCCAATCCTCTGGCGTGAATGTACGATTGAGTTCTGTCTCCCACCCCACTTGAAAGGTAGTCTTGAACGAGTCAGGGGGTGTGTTCAGCAAGGAGTATAACAATGATATCGTGTGGGTGGGGGGGACATTCTGTATGCAAAGGTCCTCAAACGGAGTTAGCTGTCTGTGTAGATGAAGGGACTGAGAGATTGTGCGGTAGAAATGCTGTAGCTGGAGGTATTGCCATTGTGTTCTGGGGGTTCTGTCTGGTACTGGGATAAGAGTATCATATGGAACTAAGGTGACTGCTTCCACAACATGTCTAAAGAGTAGATCTGTACCTTTGGGCGCCAGCAGAAAAGAGGTGTGTGAGTGTCCTGCGGGGAAATCTAGGTTTCCTGTCACCGGGGTGAGCGGGCCATTGGCTTCATATAGGGGCAGCGTAGTCCGTAAGTACCTGAAGGTCAATAAGACAGTTCTAGCAACCAATGGGAGGGATGTTAATTGTGGCCCTGACCAGGAGGCAGGTCTAATCCATAGTAGAGAGGGCAGAGAGAAGGGCAAGAGATGTTTCTCAAACTTCACCCATAACTTGGTAGGGGAATGGTGAAATCCATCCAACACCCTAGTGGCCACCGCCGCTAAGTAATATTTGTGGGGGTCCGGGAGGGCCAAACCGCCATCCTGTTTTGCCAATGTCAGGGTAGACCTCGCCAAGCAGGGACGCGTTCTTCCCCAGACAAACCGGGAAAAGAGACGGTTCAGACTGGTGAAGAAGGAACGGGGAAGCAATACTGGGACCGTTTGAAACAGGTACAGGAGTCGGGGCAGAAGGTTCATTTTAATAATGTTTATTCTGCCTATCCACGAGAAATCTTTTCGATCCCACCTGGCAAGATCCGCTCCAAACACCGACAAAAGGGGGCTAAAATTCAGTTTCATAGTTGGACCATAATTTTTACATTGGGACACAGCTATACTGGAACCTTCAAAATGGGCTTAGCCCAATCCTATATGACAATCTCACAACATTTTCCCCTTCTCCCCCAAATTGTATTGTAAGAGTTATGGTAAGTAATATTCTCTGGGCATCAGCCAAACTCATATTTGTCCATCACACTCCAATACTCTCACCATAGGGAACAAGATTCTGTTCCTAAAGATTCTAGAGGCAGCATGGCCTATACCACCTCAGCAGACGCTTTACAGTGTGCGTGGCAATCACAGGCTCGAGACCAGCTGCTCCAACAACATGGAAATCCATTTCATGAAGCTTCCAAAAATATAGTTCTTGGGCTGATATCCCTCCTGCACTTTAGAACTTTGTAAGGGGCCAAAGTCCAAGTTGAGTTGTTGAATGTCTGGTGTGGCCAGATGAAATGATCCACACTCTGTGAAGCATGGTTCAGACATGGACACCTAAGGGGACATTTATGAAAGGTAAGCCTGAGGCGTATGCCAGGGAGAAGGCACAGATTCGCCCCTTCTCTCTGGTGTACTCCTGCTGTAACCCTTGCTCGCCCAATAGGCGGGCAGGGGGGTGCACCAAGGTGGGGAGGAGGCGAGGCTTCTTTCCGCTCCACATTTATCATGACTTCCTTCACAGGTGTAGATTTGGTACATTAAGCGCAGGTTTGGGTGCCCGGATGGATGGATTCACTAAGACGTGTGGGCCTCTTAGTCAATCCGTCCGTGGAATAGGGGATGGGAGGGGATTTAAGACCACCGTACGAGTACACCGGTCTTCATTAGTCCCCCCCCATGTCTTCACCATGCTCAGGTTGGGACTGAAAAAGTTGTGGTTTAGCGCTTCTCTAAGCAAATAACGCACCATGGAAGTCTCCACTGAGTAAGGAATCCATTACCTCTGAGTGTTATTGTATCTGGCAGGTGTTTGTGGGTAGCTGTTCAGGGATCAGTGGGATGGAACTCAATCTCAGCCTTCCTTACATCGTGGTGCCAGAACTGGAAGTCTGGAACACTCTTTTTTAAAAAGTTTTATAAAGAAAAATGCCATCCTCTGAACCATGCTGTGTTTTGAAAATAAAATAAATAAAAAGCCATAACAACTGTAGCAAAAATCTGCAGCCTAAGCAGCGTTTTCTGACACTCTTCAAAAAATAGTATGACTAGTCTGATTTTCCAATTATGGCGCGTGTCAGACAGAAACGACCAGCGCTATATACTTCTACAGTTGCACTTACATTTTCAGCATAACCAGTTTCTCTAACGGGAACAAGATAAGTAAAATGATAAACTGCAGATACATAAAAGATTCTTTGAGAAAAAGTAATAGGGAAGCAAGTTGAAAATCCATAATTGTTCAGTGAAAATACATCATATGGCTTGCTGAATATGTATGAGCAATTAATCATTATGGGGGATTACTATCCATCTGCAGCCACATAGCTCCCAAATTAGGTGTGATCCATTTACCAGTCCTGTCACATTCGCCTCTCGGCCTGCTGTCACGGTCCTTCTCGTCTTCCCTGGAACACGGTAATGACATTCTGCATTGTCATTCTGTAGTTGATGAGTGATCATTAAGAATGAGTTATATTAACTGATAAATTATCTAATGACTCATCTTTTAATAATATGTGTTGGCTACATTTATCAGAGCTTTTACAACACATATAATAGGGGCATAGGAGGTAAAGTAACCCTGTCACTTTATACAAACCCATGTCTGCTCAGACCCAGCAGTACCACATCCTACACTTAACAGCAGCAATTGAGAAAAATAGCTAGTTATGGTCTTAAAGGGGTTGTCCAGCGGAAATCTTTTTCTTTCAAATCAACTGGTGTCAGAAAGTTATTTAGATTTGTAATTTACTTCTATTTAAATCTCTAATCTTTCCATACTTATCAGCTCCTCAATGTCCTACAGGAAGTTGTATATTCTTTCCTGTCTGACACAGTGCTCTCTGCTGACATCTCTGAGACAGGGACTGTCCAAAGCAGGAGCAAATCTTCATAGAAAACCACTCCTGCTCTGGACAGTTCCTGTCTCAGTCAGCAGAGGGGATGGGGCCTAGGGCTCTAGGTAGGACCATTCTAATAGCTTTAAAGAAATACTCCAATAATCCTCATGTGGTGTCTCTAGGTCCCCCACTTCCAAGGCAAACTAATCTCAGCAGTAACAGCCCGCTCAACCAATCACTGGCCATAACGCTGTACTATCTCAGTCAGTGAACCAAGACGAGTTGGTTCACGGGGAGCATGGTGAGATAAGAATAAGATGTTTACTATGTTGTATATAAGGACAGTAACATATAAAGGTATTTTAAGTGGAGGAGTACCCCTTTAAGTGATTAAATACAGGTAATTAATTGCCACAGTTAAGAAAAAGTTAAAAGAGATTGTCTCATCATAGACATGTATTTGTAGTTTTTGCACTGAAATAACTTGGATGTGTTACGGATAACAGGGATCATCCTGCCATTTTGTCTTCATTTGTCTGTTTGGGACAGTTGCTATCCATCTGTCTCCCAGCTGATTGATTATTGTGGATGCGCTGATCATGCTGCTCAGCTCAGAGCTTGGTTGGAGTTTCTGATCGATTAGCTTCTCTTTAAATATTCTTGACTACTGCACTGTGGTGTAGATTATAACATCTGCTCTGTGTAGTTAAACTATTCCTTGTACTTCTCTAGTATCTTGCTCTGGTCTAGTTTAAAGCTTCTCACATGTCCCTAGGACAATGGCAGATACACTTCATTGTAAGTGTTTGAAAAATGTTGCATGGTGGATTAAAGGTTTTTGATTTTCACAAGAATATTGAGTGCTGTCTTGGAGCAATATCACTGACTGACAGACAGACCCTGGACCGGGCCGGCGAGGCGTGCACTAGCCATTTGTGGGTTATTGACTCTGTGCTGTTACAATTACAAACTGTTTTTACACTTTATTGTAAGCCAGACATGTCCTCAAGGGCACCTAGTCACGCTAAAGGCTAGGCATAAAAAGGCTACAAGTTACAACAATGGGAAGAGTTCACCAATAACATCACTGTAAATAATTTTATAGAAACTATAGACAAGCATTTATATAGAACATTATTATTTCCTACAAACTTTGCTTTTGTGGTCAGCACAGGGATGTTTTGAAGTGTATGTATTATGTATTTCTAAGAATATTTGCGATATATTCTGTGCTGAGCATAAACTTCTAGAAGCTTCTGGAACTATGAGACCTATCAAGAAACTTCTAGAATTGTCCATAATTGTCTAGAACCTTCTAGAACTTTCTGGGACTGACCCACAAGTGCACATAGCAGTTTAATACAGTTACATTGAACTAACCATTTCATTTGATGTTCTACTGAGTATAAGTGAATTAGTGTACACAGCTAAAGTTAAATAAGGTGGCATCCAGAGGTTGCACACGTCTGTCAGATGTATTTTGCTATGGTCAATTTGCGATCAATGAAAGTACTCTGTGAACGCACCAGCTAAGATGTGTGAGGCTTACAAGACATACTTTGGCGTGTCTGTTGAAGATCAAGACAAACCATGGGCTCCTCATTTCACATGTGAGCAGTGCAAAAAGCAGAAGGCAGCTTGGGAAAGTTTTGCTGCAGTAGTTCACGGCTTACTAGGTAATCACAAGGCTTAAAACTATGAGCGCCTGGTTCAGACTCTAATGAAGAACTATTCTGCAATGGGCTGCAGAAGAGCCGGTGTCAGCACAGGGCTTACCCGGGCAAGTGCTGGGGACCAAAGAGCCTCTAGGGGCCCAGAGTTGTAATGTTGAACCATTTTACTGTAGTGCAGGGTGAGAACATCTAAAGACATAGGAGACGGAGCAGGACCTGCACAGAGAGAGAAAAGGGTGAAGGACCTGATCACATGAGCCAAAGGTCCTCAACCTGACGTAGAGGAAGAGGGAGAAGACTGAGATGTGTGTTAGTGTCTGAGTGTGTCAGTCAGTCATTGTCAGTCTGTCAGATTCAGTCAGTGTCAGTATCAGTCAGTTAATGTCAGTGACAATAATGTGTGTTTATGTCAGTGGTGTCTCAAGTGATTGTGCATAGAATGTGGAGTGTATGGATGATGGGTACACAGTGGATGGATGAGGGGCCTCCTGAGGCACTGTCGCACGAGAGCCTACCAAAACCTGGAGCCAGCCCTGGGCTGCAGGATGTCACTCAAAGTCCATATCCTTAGTGCCCACCTTGATAATTTCAAAGAGAACATAGGAGCTTATTCAGAGGACTAAGGCAAGCGCTTTCCCTAGGACATAATAAACTTTAAACACCATTACCAAGGACAGTATAACAAGCACTTGATGGGACACCATACTTGGGATTTGCAGTACAGTCGTAAATCAGGAAATATACTCATTTTTGAGCTGTTCTATGCAGCATTTATTGATTTTCATAACAGTTGCATGTTTGTAGTGAAATGTTGATCAACCTTTGATAATACACAGACACAAGCCAAAATTTTGTGTTACATCTCAACGAATACAAAACTTGGACACAGTTACTCATCTTCTATTGACTACAGTACAAAAATGCTCCAAGTCAAAAATTCTATGTCATCTCATAGTGTCTGTGACAATCATAATAAGAAAGTATAATTGACAAAATCATGAACAATGTGATGCTATGTCAAGTATTTTATATGTATCCTGCTATTCCACTGGGATTGACCAGGCCTAGAAAAAGACTTGGCCACTCTCTTCCAGAAAGAGCATCACTCTAGTTTGGGTGTGGATTTTTCAGCTGTTTTACAGAAGTGTATGGAGCAGAATTGTAATACCACACACAACCTCAGGATAGGGATGGTGCTGATTTTAAAAGAAAGCATCTGCCCTTTTCCAATCCTGACTAACCCCCTTAATGGGAACCTGCCACCTTGAAAATGCAATCCAATCAGAAAGCACCAAGTTAAAGAGCAAAAGGAGCTGAGCAGATTAAAATATACAGGAATATTATGGTAGAAGTACCAGGATAACATTGTCATTTATTCTGTAAATCTCTGCATATTCTGGGCTTGTCAGTCACTTCCTGACTGACAAGTGCAGATATAAAGAGAGCTACCAATCACTAAGTAGGACCGTCCACCTGACTGCTTTGTGCAGAATAAGCAGAGATTTACATAAGTGACTATGAAGTTATGAGGTTATACTGGAACTTCTCTCATAAAACTATATTCCAATCTGCTCAGCTCCTCTTGCTCTATAACCTTATAATGTACCTACAGTTTAGACTAAATTTTAAACATCACAGGCCTCCTTTAACTTAAAGAGTTACTGTCGTGTTTTTTCATTCAAATAGACTTCCCCCAAGGTCCTCCCCCCTCTCTCATTCACTGTCTATTATCAGGAAATCTCGTCTCTTTTACATCAGACGTGCCTTGTGTAACCTATGGGGAGGGGGAGGAGGGAGATTAGTCGCCAGCGGAGAGCAGAGAACAAAGGATTATACAGTGGGAGCTATGTGAAAGCTGTATTCAGAGGTCAGAGAGGTCAGTGATGACTTCAGAGGAGATAGCCCAGTGATGTAGCTGTAAATTAACTCTTTGTAGTCCTGTTTTGGTGCCTCGTCTTCCCCCACCCCTTCCCTCTCCATAGACAATCATGAAGACAGGGGGGAGAGCTTCAAATTGCTTTTTCATGATAAAAATGCATTTTTCGGCTAAAAAAAACAATTACAACGTTTCTTAAAATTGCCTGTACTATTAATTTCTGCAAAAAAAAATTAAACAACAGTGACACTTTAAAAATAAACCAGTACAGATACTTAATTTCACATGTTTAAGTGTTTTAGGTTTTCTCCAAGAATGGAAACACCAAATAAAACACATGTTTTTCAAACATGTCTGGGGTAAATCTGTTCATAAAATATGGAAGGCAAGATGAACTGCAGCGTGTACAAGACATCTTTTATATGTTTCTAAATATTGATTCTTCAACCAGTGCAGAAAATATTACGCTGAAAAACATTACCTCTAGCCGTATGCTGCGGAACACAACAGATGATCTGATTACCATGCAAGAAATAAACAGAAACCAGTATCAGCTGCCTGGCTGCCAGGATCCATCCTCTGGTCACTGTTTTCCCAGCCAACATATATCACTAAGAGTTTATAGCAGGTTCCTGCCGTATAAGCAAGAATTGCTTTCCTATGGTAAGAGGTATCAGCAACCAGGTTAATGGCTGTGACACAAATCTATCCTCTCAAGCCAACATTTATTGTATATCAGACACAAAGCAATCAATCCAAGTCACTAGAAAACATGCTGTAGGAAGCAATGGACCAAATAATATGATTTACACACCTTGATTTGTATTTTTGCAGAAACCAGAATTCACTGGGGAACATGCTAGAATTCTGGAGCAAATTGTACCAAAAGGTGGTATCAGCTCATGCGCTCAAAAAAGGGGGGTGCTTTAAAGATTTATTCCCACCTCCCCTTTTTATCGTGCGCCTTGATCGACGACTGCTGCATCTCCTGGTTTCCTCAGTGAGCGAGCTCTTTCACTGTGACTGGTCCTCTTCAGCAGCACAAGGCCTTGCATCACCACTGCTGGCCTGTGCTCTGCTGTTCTGTGCTGGGCTCAGCTACACCAACTGGACAGCTCCACCAGAGCTGTCAGTGTGATTGATTGCTGCAGATAAGGTTGATGGCACTCCTGAGATCTGACCAGAGTCAGCAGACCATCCACCACTGTTAAGGACAAGGAGCTGTCAACACATCAGAGTGCCTAGCAGAGAGACACAGCGACAAAGGTAATAAGCACCAATTGCAAACTTTTTAAACTTTAAAGTGTCACTGTCGTGAAATTTTTTTTTGCAGAAATCAATAGTCCAGGCGATTTTAAGAAACTTTGTAATTGGGTTTATTATCCGAAAAATGCATTTTTATCATGAAAAAGCAGTTTGAAGCTCTCCCCCCGTCTTCATTGTTCTCCTATGGAGAGAGCTAAAGAAAAGACCAAAACAGGACAACAAAGAGTTAATCTACAAATCCCTCACGGGATATCTCCTGTGACAGTCACCAGTGACCTGTCTGAGCTCAGATTACAGCTGTCACCCAGCTCCGTGCCTGTAATCCTCTGTTATCTGCTTTCTGCTGCCGGCTAACTCCCTCCTTCCTCCTTCCCCCTCCCCTCTCCCTAGAGCAGACAGGGGACGACTGCTGCAACAAGTCACAATTTTCAGATTTTTCAGAGTGGATGAAAAAGAGGAAGGAGGGGGGGACCTGGGAAAAGGCTTTTTACATGCAGATAATGGCAGATTTGGCTAATAAACCCAATTACAAAGTTTCTTAAAATCGCCTGGACTATTGATTTCTGCAAAAAAAAAAAAAATACGACAGTGACTCTTTAAATTACCTCATGCTTTAGATATAGTTGGAGATGAGAATATTCCTTTAAATGTACCACAATTTTGCCAACTATGTGCCACAAACCATGCCAACTTACAGAAGGTGCAAACTTATAGATTGTGAACAAAGCCTAAGGGCCCTATTCCACCGGATGATTATCGTTGATTATTGCTAAATCGTTCGAATCTAAACGATAATCGTTCAGTTGAAATGCAGTTATCGATTAACGACCGAACGAAAAATGTTTGATCGCTTTATAAGACCTGGACCTATTTTTATCATTGCTTGTTCGTAAAACGTTCGCATTAAATAAGACATCGTTCGGTCGTTCGCAGTAGATACGAACGCAATAGTGAAGACATATCAGAGAAAAAATTATCGCAAATACGATCATAAGTAATGATTATCGTTCCATGGAAATTAGTGAACGTTTTCAGGTCTTTCACAATAGCGCCAAACCCTGACGTACGTTTCGTCTCCTTCATCAGGCCTGATGAAGGAGACGAAACGTACGTCAGGGTTTGGCGGCATCCAGGACGGGCAGTGAACTGTGAATGGGTATGTTCTGCACCTTGCTTCATGCACTTCAGCACCTAGTCACCTTACCATAGATGGTTTATTTAGGACACTATCTGGGCTTTAGAGCCATATACCTCGTTACATATGCCATTAGTGTATGGTTTTGACTATCTCTTAGTAGTTTACAGCGTGGTGCAGCCTGTATCATTAGGTTACCCTGACCTGCCCATACCTGTGGTGCTGTTTTCTATGTGTGGTTTTACTGCTACTCTGTTGTTAGATTTTTAATTAATAAAGTTTTGGATTCTAATATTTAGTTTATGTTGACTCCAGTAAATTATTACACGTAAGGTCTTTCATCGGATTAATATTAGTTTGAGACTGTGTTTGTGACTCATATTACAGAAGCTCAACATTGAGCGATTATCTATACATACATTTGTGTATCCATTTTGGATGTGTCTTGGGCAGTAACCTGAACCCTTTCTGAACACTGGCCTCTTTCTATCATGATGTTCAGCCCCCCTGTTTGCTGTGTGCTGGGGCTATCAAGGAGTTACACTGACGCCAGTTCTGTCCACAGGTGGTTTTGTTTGGAACCAGGAGCCTTGTCCAATAGGGGCCGGGACTGTCATTCTAGTGCCGGTTATAGAGCTTGTCTCAGCCTTGCTTATTGAATCCTGATTTGTACTGCGCTGCCCGAATGTTTTGACCCAGACTGTCGACTGCAGATTGTGGCAAGTAGGCAGGGACAGTGGCCGGGGCTAAGCTTAGGGTACACTGTCCATGTCTCTCCTGCATCTCTCTGTGACCTAAGTCGTAACAGTAACCGTTTCTGTTCTGAGAAATCTCTTGCCAACAGTCTCAATTTTTGCTGTGCCATTCTATGAACCAGACCAACAAGCACTGAGTTTTATCTAAACTGAATTATAAGGGGGAGTTTATGAATGTATTGAGGTCATTCCCATGCATAACAGGGGTTAAAAAGGGGCAGGGGTTGGGCAGAACACATCGTAGCGGTTCCCTGACCTGGATAGCAGGGTTGGTTTTGAGGCTTAAACATCAAAGTGGCAGCTATACTCTTGTGTTGAAAATGACATGTTGCTGGGAGATCTTTTGTAATGATTTAAGGAAGCAGTGCAGAAACCAAGCATAGTACCTGTAGGCTAAAGCCCCTATTCCACGGAACGATTATCATCCGATGTCGGCCGCTTCAGACGATAATCGTCCCGTGGAATAGGAGGCAACGATCAGTCGACATCATTCATGTAGGCTGATAGTTGAAGTCTTTTTTCTTTCAACATGTTAAAAGACAAACTACTTATATAGCAGCGATCTGTTGCAGTCACTCCGTGGAATAGGAGCGGTGGCAGCAGACCGCCGCTATATCCTATGGCATAGGATAGCCCCCTCCGCAGCCCCCGGGCAGCCCCTCCGCATCTCCCCAGACTCTCTCGCTCGCTGCTGCCGCTTGTAATAGTGGCTAATAGTGCTCGTTTGCTCCTCACTGTCGGCCCGTGGAATATGGCCTTAAGCCTGCACTACCCAATCGTTCATGTGTTTCCTGCACTGCTGCACAGCCTATCAGCTCACAGCTGAGAACCATTCCCTGCTCTGCCTGCATTGCAAAATCCAGCTTAGTGCTAGTTTGCCAACTTTGAGCCAGTCAGCTGATGGCTTGCTTTCTGCCCTGTCCCCATAGCAAACGTACAACCTAAGGAGACTCATCAAGAAGTCCTTGTCAGGTATTATTCTAATGGCTGCAGCGGTATTTTACTGCCTCAGCATCTTGTAAGCTGCAAGCAGCCAGGTAAGCTGTAGAGCAGGGAATTCAGGGAAGCATCAGTTATGCATCGTGGGGGTGCTGCATCCTCTGTATCTATAAGCAACCTTGGAGGGGAGGGTTTAGTTAGACAGTCTGTAGTGTAAGGCTACATTCACATCTAATATGAGATTCTGTGGTATATGTCGGCACTATAGACAAATGGGATGTGATGTATACCATGGTGCATCCCTATCAAACTCATACATTTCTGTGTGCTGTTGTGTATTCAGTTGTGAATTGCTTGCAATGTGTCTATTTGCTTAAAAATGGCAGGGATGATTATACAGTATGTTCCAGTCCGGTCCTGCTGGGTAAAGTTTATAGAAGTTCTACAGAGACTCTGTAGACTGTATACGGTAAGTGCAGTTACATCCAATGATGTCTCATCCCGCCAAAACTCCTCAAAAACTTCTTCCATCCATGACCAATGACCAGCTCTGTTAGTATTAAGGGAGCCGCGTCACAGAGGGAGGACAGATTTTCACACTGGGGGCTGACGGGCCCGTCTAAAGTGCTTCATACCTTGCCAGCGCTCGGTAATAGTCCAGCATCAGGCATTGAAACCGGGCGGTGGTTCAACAAAAGGACAGACCAGCATCCCCATGTTGGCGCCAGTCTATTCATGTAAAAAAACAGAAAAACCATGTACTGGTGGTACATTCTCTTAACAAAAAACACACTTTCCATCCTGATGTCCCTTGTGTTCTAATAACTAATGTTATTCCCCTTGAAGACAATGCCAGACAGTACCTCAGATTGTAAAATGCCTGTAATTATGCCTTTTTGTGCCCATAGTGCACAGTGAGTGAGTCTTGAGCTTTGGTGTGTCAGCATTCGACAAAAAAACAAGCATAACTATTATGGTGTGTCACTGCGAGAAAAAACACATAATTTTGCGATATTTATAGTTTAAATAACAAGTACTAGAGATGAGTGAACCTCGAGCATGCTTGAGTCCATCCAAACCCGATCGTTCGGCATTTGATTAGCGGGGGCTGCTGAAGTTGGATAAAGCCCTAAGGCTATGTGGAAATCATGGATATAGTCATTGGCTGTATCCATGTTTTCCACACAACCTTAGAGCTTTGTCCAAGGTCAGCAGCCACCACTAATCAAATGCCGAAAGTTCGGGTTTGGATAGACTCGAGCATGCTCCAGGTTTGCTCATCTCTAAACTGTACTTAATAAATCAAAAAATAATTATTGTGTGAAGTAAACTACAAACCACACACACACACACTACCCCACCTGACCCCCATCCCTCCCCATACACTACCCTACCAGACTGTTCCACACAAACACTACCCCAGCTCACCCTCATCCCTCCCCATACACTACCCTACCTGACTCTTCCACACACACAACCCCACCTGGCCCCCACCCCTCCCCATAAACTACCCTACCTGACCCTTCCACACACAACCCAAACTGACCATCCCCCGACACCAATCCCCCGACCCCCATCCCTCCCCACACATACTTACAATACTGCTGCGATCCAGGATGCAGGCTGTGGCGCCGGAAGACGACACTGGTGGCAGGAGCAAGACAGGGCTGGAGTGCAGCACTGCTGCGGCCGGTCGTACGCAGCTACTGTGCAGGGTGACATCACAGTAGCTATGTCCAGGTGGTACGTGGGACGAAGACTACGTGGTGGGGCCAGGCCGCACTGTAAGGCCGCGGGTCTGTTTTGGAGCTTGCCGTGTGTCAGCAACTTTGGTTACGATCGCCAGTGCTGACATGCATGACATAGGTTCACCATCATCCAGACCCTATTGTTTGTATGGGATACATTTGTAAGCATGCTTGGTGAACTCCTGTGCAGAGGTCACTTTATAGTGGGGAGGCTAAGCTCTTTTTTCTCGCATTTTGCTATATTTCTCTACAAATCCTGTTATGTGCATGATGTCCTTATCATCATGCACATAACAGGATGTTTCAGCTTATTGTTCGGCCTAATGGCTATTCTGAGAATTGCAAGATTTCAGGATTTATTATAATAAAGAGAGTAAAAAAATAAAAGCCAAAAATTCTTAAAAACTTACTTTAAACAATAGGTCATTTTCTGATTACACATTTCCTTTAAGTCATATACAGCAAATTTATTAGTAAATTTTAATTAACTTGAATATATAACATCCCCTTGTTATATTTTATTTGTTGGTAGGTTGGATACTGGATTTTTTAATGGTCACCTATGAACAGTGAGCTCCAAGGTATTCTCTAGCTACAGTATATCCTAAAATATTAACAATCATTTCTCATTCATGTTTGCTACCTTGTGGGCTCTATAGGAGGATGGACACGTACAATTCACTATTTTCAAAGATTTTCATAGTGAATGTTGTCAGAAAAGTGAGTCATTTATTATATTTCATGAGCAGAAATTCAATAATTGTTTATCTTTATTTTATTGTGGTGTTTAAGTGAATATATTGCCTTGATTTTCTTTTATTGATTACAGCCATCAGGGTCACCTGATGCTGTAATGCTGTACAGATCACTTTATAGCAACCTCCTTATCACCACATCACCACATAGCAACCTCCTTATCACCACAGACAGAACAGGAAATTTCAACTTAGGGTCTTATAAGACCAAGCGATTTTTAACAATTAACGACTAATGATAAACAATCGTTAACAAGATTGTTTATCGTTAACCTGAAATCGTTCACCTTATTACACAGAACGATAGGCATTAGTTACAGTTGTTACTATGATCATTTACTCCTTCTGATCCCAGCAAAACAATGAACAATGTGCAATTACACTGAACGATTAATGAACAAATGCAGAACTTGAGTGAACGAATGTGGAATCACAGCGAACGATTAACGATAATTTTAGGTTCAGATCTAAATCAACGATTAACGACACACAAACAATCTTTCAATCGTTGCCTGCAATTACAGAATGATTATCGTTCAAATTGGTGTGATATAGCGATTTTTCGCACAATAATCGTCCTGTGTAATAGGGCCCTAAAGCACCTATTACACAGGGCGACTATGAGGAGCAAACGAGCGCCGACAAGCGGCAGCAGTGAGCAGGGGAAAGCTGGGGTGGGGTGTCTGCCCAGGTGATCGCTAGATCGTCCGGGCAGCTCATAGCATATAGCAGCAGTGGTCTGCTGCTGCCGCTTCTATTCCACGGACTGGTGGCAGCAGATCGTTGTTGTGTGAGTCGGTTGTTTTTCAACAAGACTGCAACGATCACCCGACATCATTCATGATGGCTGATCGTTGCCTTCTAATACACAGAATGATTATTAGCCGTAACGGCCGATAATCGTTCCGTGTAATAGGGCCTTTAGTTGTAGACCTAATGGTGAGAATGAAGACTGGAAGATTTCAGGAGGGGAGGACTGATGGTCACACTGGGGTTATTATTATTATGTAATAGGTTATTTTTAGATGACACATTCCATTTAACAACATAAAGTGCATTTCAACTACAAAGTGCATGAAGACAGCGATGAGAATAAAGGTAAGAGATTTAGGGGAAGATTTGGCCCTTGCCCAAAGCCTGACGCCTTACATTTCCCGCTATTCTCTCCTGTGCTCTGCAACTTGCCGATCCCGGTGGCATCAGCGTCTGAGTGGCCTGTCAGCAGGCAGGCTACTCAAATGCTGAAGCCGCTGGGACCGGGAAGCTGTGGAGAGGTAAGGTGTCAGGTATTCGGGCAATCGTCAGCCATTGGCCTCGCATCACTATTACACGTAGTGATGCGCGGTCGGCGTCCAATGATTTTAGGTCCAAACCTAAAACAATGTTCAGTCGATGATCATTATCTTCAGCTGCTCATTGTCCTTATTACATGGAGCGATAATTGGCCGAATCGGCTTGATTCGGACAATTATCGCTCCCTGTAATAGGGCCCTTACCTTCATCCTCAGAGCCCCAATGTGCAATAGGGAGCTATCAGCAGGTTAGATTCTTTTTTCCTTTAACCATTTTACATAACTTGTCCCTGGCATATGAATATGATCAGGTCAAAAAAGCTGCATAATATCTGTATTGTGAAGTAGTAGTAGTAACTCAGTTCTCCTCTTCATTCACTACTAGGGAAACGTATCTTTTTATTTTTTTGGATAACTATTATAAGAAATTTCAAGACAAACATAAGGCCATTAAGTCATCCTGGTAATGAGAGAGCAGCATAAATACACACAGGCAATCATACTAACTAGCTTTGATGTAGGGTATTGCACATAATTCTTAGAAAAAAAGACTTCTGTGCAGTGTTGCAAGACAGAATGGCCTGTGTGTGCCAAAGACCTCCAGAGGTGATGTTGCTTAATCAGAGATTTACTGATCTATTTATTGAATACCTTTCCATCACTTTCTACTAGAACACGAGCTGCTGTACAACATTATTGTAAAGTCTCTGGGAAACTAGATTTGTTAAGCAAGCAAGCAATGAATAAGACAAGAATAAAGAAAAGAATACAATTTCCCTGGTTGACCACACTCCTAGGATCCGCATGTGACATATACAGAGTCTGTATAAAATATGAGCAATTGTTTATAGTAGCCTTGTAAAAGCTACAAGTCTCCGAGGTGTCTTAACACATTACAAGAGTAAAGGTTTTTACTGACACAACAAAGGAATAAAATCTCAGTAAATCAAAGCCTTTAGACTGCTGTGCGTTTCTTATGTTTGGGAATTTGGTATTTGCAGGCACAAAAGCATCTGACTGATATATTGTGGGATGAATTCAACAGTCGGCATTGTGCTTCTCAATGCAAAATCTTCAGTAGATGAGTAAATAGAGCTTGTTATGTATCTGTTTTCCTTCACTTTATTTCATGAATCCCATTCTAAGCTGGGTATTTTTTCATCATATGTCACCATGTATGTATCACCATAATATACTGTCCTATTAGAGGACAACACAAAGCCTAGCTTAGAATGCATTCACATGACATAAGAACCCTACAGGGATATAGTTTGATCCCAAACATTTGTATGCATGCCCGATTATAACGGTGTGCAACTTGGAGCTTGTCACAGTGACCACTCATCATACCTCATACCACTCATCATACCATCATGCTGTGCAGTTTGCCTATTTAGGGACCCCTTCTCCAGTGTTCAGTACCTGAGTATTAGGGGTTGTATCCTAGTCTGCAGGTTTTATTTCACTCAATGTTTTGACCAAGCTTATGCAGTGACCATTCTGTCTGTGGCCTGCCCTGATCACCTGCAAAGTTTACCGTTACAACGAACGAACTCTGCCTACTTTCTACTCCTGCTTTGCTACATCTGGAATACATCAGGCGTCGTTATTGGAGACTACCGAAGATAGCAGAGGTTAGGACTACACCCAGGTAGGCCTTGTCACAGCTGTAATACAGCCACATAAAACTGCAAAGATAAAATAAAACAGTATATCAGGGAAACCTGGCATTAGCTTAGAAAATGTTGAATAGAGCTGAAGTCTTAGGGCCCTATTACACGGGACGATTATTGTTCGAAAAATCGTTAGATCGTTCAGTTTAGTGTAATAGCAGACAACGATTAAATGAACAACAAGAAATCGTTGGTCGTTTGATAGAATGTGGACCTATTTTTATCGTTGATCGTTTGCAAATTGTTTGCAAGTAATAAAACGTCGTTCGCAGTAGTGTTGAATGCAATAGCGGCGACAAGACGACCGCAAGAACGAACATAAGTAAAGATCATTCTGTTTAATTGGGTGAACGATTTCAGGTCGTTCGCCATAGCGGTCATTTGAGATCATTTACCATTAATCGTTGAAAAATCGCTTTGTGTAATAGTACCCTTAAAGGGGTTAGCCACTTTACAGTAAAATTGCTCAGTGTACAGTATTAGTAAATGTCCTCACTGCACTTACTGACAGCAGCTCCCTGTATACCTCATAGAGCTAATATCAGAATCCCCTCCTCCAGGCTGGGCTGCCCTGCTCTGTGGTGTTTTGGTCCATAAGATGGCTGACATGGAGGACAATGTGACCATGCCCTGCACCATATAGAGTACACACAGGAAGGGGCATGCTTCTCCATGTCGCGAATCTTAGAGAGCAGGACAGCACAACCTGGATGAGGGGAGTCTGATATTAGCTCTATGAGGTACACAGGGAGCTGCTGTCAGCAGTAAGTGCAGTATGTACACTTACTAATAGTATACACTGAAGAAACTATTTTACTATAAAGTGTCCAACCCCTTTAATCTGGCCATACACCTTCAATAACTGACGTGTTGTTTATGGGGGGGGGAGGAATATCGGTAAGTGATCTATTAAGCTAACAGTCAAACCTGCGGAGAGCGTCAGGTACGGCCGACAAAAGTATATGATTCAGATTCTCATGTTGCCCTGGATAAAATGAAAAATGAGGTGTAAATATTTATGAGCAAAAAAAGAGAATCTTACTATGAAATAGGCACGGAGGTTACGCATGGAAACCCCCCGCCCGCAGCCTCTGTGCCGAATTCTGCCTGGTATTTCAATTGGAGGCCTCATCCACTTCAGCTCTCCTCTCAAGGAATTGACATGTCAGTTCTTTGAGCGGAGAGACATAGAGAGTGGAGGAAAGCAATGCATGTTTTCCTGTAAAATTATATGATTTATTCTATAATTTGTATGAAAGAGGGTGTCATTTGGCAAATAGTTATTCTAAATTATGTATATAAGCTTATTTATATCTGGATTTACAATTTTGCTTGTATAATCTTTACTCCGACTTCTGACTCCTAAACATCCAGCTGTTGGCTCAGTGCATATAGAAAACTGGATGGCATTTGCAATCTGGTAAGTATAGTGTTACATCATACAGCTGACTGATGTAGAATGAACAAACTGCAGTATTACAGATTGTACTACATGAGCTCAGCTAAACCGACTAAAGCCAAGAATCAACAAATGCTGAATGCAGCTTTGGTTTATAATGTACTCTAAACAAGGGCCATCAACCACATACGACAACAAAGGTATTACACCCATCTTGGAGAGTGTACTTCTGAGAAGTTTTCCATGTACAACCCCTTTAAGAATTTAAAGGGGTTATTCAGGATTAGACAAAGCACAGCTACTTTCTTACAAAAACAGTACCGCCCCTGTTCACTTCAATGGAACTGAGCTGCAAAACCACACCCAAACTGAGGACAGGAAATGTGCTGTTTCTAAACAAAAGCGGCCATGTTTTTCTAAGCCAGGGCAACACCTTTAAGCGTAAAGAGCATAAAAACAAGGAGTCCTGGAAGTGATATATCCCCCTCTGGCTCCTAACCTCAACAACACCCAGTCTGTATGGGATCACATGAAGAGACAGAGAAGGATTTGAGAAGCGATATACACAGAGGATCTGTGGTTAGTTCTCTAGATGTTGAGTTGCCTTGCTGAGTTCCTATTAGTGTACCTAGCAGAACTCATGCTGTACAAAGGGAGGTCACATCAAATTTTAATATGATTTAATTTCCCTTCTGTCCATTCACTTAGTATTTATAATATGAACAATTCTATTTTTTTACAACATTTTCCCACACCTGCCTAAGACCGTTGTATGGCATTGTATATTCATTTATATTTCTATATGTTCTTCCAGGCATAGTGTTAGCTTTTGTCTCTACTTCATATTCAATCATGTTCTACAATATTATAGTAGTAATATGGTTTAAAAGAAAGCTCGGTGCATTCACTAATGTAATCCTTCCCATCACAGCTCCTTGGATGAGGACCAGTTCTGTGCACAGCTGTCTGCGGCACCAGAGATTTGCCATCATGCTGAGATAAAACACATCAAAAGATCATGGAGAGTTTTGATACTGATATTTAATTTGCTGTATTCTTCCCAAGGCAACAACCAGGTCCCTTATGGTGTTCAAAATATAAGCCCAATTTATTCAACAGGCAAAAATATTACCATTTTCCTTGTTTTGTTTCATTAAAGCGATTGGTGCTTAGCGTGGAGAACAATAAACACCATTTGTGCACATATTAGAGTGGATATAATTGGGTTACCTTTAAGATAATATGCACATAATAAAAACTCCAAGGCAAGAAAATCACTCTTTATAATGATGATGTATGTTCTCTTATCACACCACCTTCAATGCTGCAATTATGTATGCAAATGTCCAGCTGCTTGTCAGTCAATTGATCTGACGTACAGGCAGGTAAAAAGGGATTCTGGAATACGTGACAATTTGACAAATCTGTGGGGAGGGATGTTTTGCTGAGAATTTTACCCATTGGAATGCAAAAATAGCTTTCCTTCAAGGGATAAAGGTGGCTCTGGTCTGTAAGCCAGGGGTACTGCCCAAAGTGCCCATTTTCACAGAGGAAACATCTAGGGGAGATTTATCAAACTGGTGTAAAGTAGAATTGTCTTAGTCGTCCCTAGCAACCAATCAGATTCCACTTTTCATTCCTCACAGATGCTTTAGAAAATGAAAGGTGGAATCTGATTGGTTGCTAGGGGCAACTGAGACAGTTTTACTTAACACCAGTTTTTATAAATCTCCCCCTTAGTTTTTTGGCAGTGACTGCTTTTTTAGGCCATGTTGGATGCCTTGGCATACGACCTGATTAGAGATGAGCGAACCAGGTTAGGGTTCGACTGGTTCGAGTCGATCCGAACCTGAACGGTCAGTATTTGATTAGCTGGGGCTGCTGAACCTGGATAAAGCTCTAAGGTTGTCTGGAAAACATGGATACAACCAATGACTATATCCATGTTTTCCACATAGCCTTAGGGCTTTATCCAAGTTCAGCAGCCACTGCTAATCAAATGCCGAAAATTCGGGTTCGGATCGACTCGAGCATGCTCCAGGTTTGCTCATCTCTAGACCTGATACTAGAGATATGATCTGGTACTAGAGATGAACAAATCCACAATAGGAAAGAAGCAAAGCGCTTTGTTCCTATCTGCATTCCACTCATCAGGCTGTCGGCTTTGAAGTCTTCTCCTCTCTGTGCCGCTCCTAGCCAGGTGCTGGGAAAAGATGGATCCCGTCCTGGGAAACTTCTCCCAGTTTCCCAGGACTGGGTCCAGCTTTTCTCAGCACCTGGGGAGGAGCGGAGCAGACGTCAAAGCCAGCAGCCTGAAGAACGGAATGCAGATTGGAATGAAGCGCTTCGATTTGTTCCTACTGTAGATTCGCTCATCACTATCTGGTACTATACGGACTATACCATGGGGATCAGACTGTGGAGGCTATCCAGGGAACCAAGAGCCTTAAAGCCCTATTACACGGGACGATTATCGTGCAAAAAATTGTTATATCGTTCGAATTTAAATGATAATCGCTCTGTGTAATTGCAGACAACGATTGAAAAATCGTTCGTATGTCGTTGATCGTTGACTTAGATTTGAACCTAAAATTATCGTTAATCGTTCGCTGTAATTCCGCGTTCGTTCGCTCAAGTTGCGCATTTTTTCACTAATCGTTCAGTATAATAGCACATTGCCATTGTTTTTCTGAGATCAGAAGGAGTAAACGATCGCAATACGATCGTATCTATCGACCATCGTTCTGTGTAATATGGTGAACGATTTCAGGTTAACGATAAACACTCTCGTTTGCGTTCGTTTATCGTTAGTTGTTAATCGCTAAAAATCGCTCCGTGTAATAGGACCCTTATTATGAACTGCTTTAGGCCATGTTCACACAATTTTCATAAGCTGTTATTTGATACTCTAAATAACGGTTGTTGTTTAGAGTATCAAATAATGGCTGTTGTTGGTACATCATTTGATGTTCAGGTTCGAGATGGGCACTTTTTAACACCCTTTTAGGTGTGAATCCATTGAATTTTTATTAAAGGATGGTGAAAGGACGGGGGGGGGGGGGGGGAGTCTGTGTAAACATCTTAAAATAACGGCCACATATTTTTGACAAACATTAATTCAGTGAAGGGCTCTCATTTCTGCTAAGCTTGATGTCAAATGCTACTAACACAGAGCACAATCCTATTCATGTACCTACTATACAGGATTTATTAAAAGAGGTAAATAATTTTAAGGTGGAGAAGCAACACCTTCAAAATAATAGCATTGGTGGGACTACTTTCTTCATCTAAGCAGATTATGCTTTGGAAAAAGGAAAAATGTTACAAGTAAAAAAAAGTATACAATGGCCAAACTGTGACGGCAAAATATCTGGATCAGAACAATTGGGTGATCTGCGACAGGGCTCAGTTTCCATCCCCTCTGTACACAGACTGTCAATTCAATGCAGAATGAGGAGACAAGCAGCAACAATGGATGGAAATGCTGGGCACTAGAGATGAGCACAACTCAGCATGCTCATTCAGAATTTGAATATTGGTGGCTGAGGAAGTTGGATGCAGCCCTAGGGAGTCCTGAAAAACATAGATACAGCCTATGGTTTATTAGTCTTCTCAAGGGAGTGGGATTTAATGGGCACTTAGGGTCCTATTACACGCAGCGAGATTAATATTTCCAGATACTCGGGTGCTTGTTTCGAGTAACAAACTCCATTGAAGTCAATGGGAAACTTGAGCATTTTTGCAGGGGACCCAAGCTCGGTAGAGGAAACCTCAGAAAATGATGGAAACACCACATAAATGGACAGGAAACAGCAGGGGCAGCATGCATGGATGCCTCTGAGAATGCCTAATCGCACTATTACGCCAAATTATTGGCAACAGTATGGCAGTGATCACACAGTGAAGGATTAAAACAGAGGTAGCATATGAACTACCTCAAAATTTAGCCTGATACAGCATGGCAGTGAGAAAACAGGGAACCATTAAAACAGAGGTAGCATATGATGAACCACCCAAAAACTTTGCCTGACACAACATCGCAACATCCAAAGGAGGTAGAAGGTACTGGTGAAAGGACACCTCTAAGATGACATCCACAAATAATATGGTTCGATATGGACAAGACAAGGATGCTTAATTGGATTTGACTTTAAATTTGATTGTAGCAGTTGGGGTAACATTCCCTGCATCATGTGACTCACCACCTCTCCCCCCACTGCTGTTTTGAGTTTGAATTTGACTGTAGCAGTTGGAGTAACATTGCCTGCATCATGTGATGTTCATGGGGTATGGCTGTCTCAGCACAATACTCAACATAAAACCAGAATGCCTGAGCCACATCAGTTCTGCAGTTAATTCCTTGATGATCTGGCAATTGTTTCATGCAAAGAGATCATCACTTGAGGTCCTGCCTTAATAATTGTGCTGTCCAACAACTAGAATTATCAGAGCAGGGTCTGATTTTTTTTTTCCTTTTTCCTCTTTTGTTTTGTTTTGTTATTTTATGCCAGCAGACAGACACAGGTCTGTATACAGACACACACTTAAGAACAGAATACTGACAAAGTTTACCACTCGGTTTCCAAATTGTACAAAAAAAAGTGAGAGAGAGACACAAACACAGAATTAGACAGCAAAGTTTGCATTGTTCATTGTAGCACTGTTTGGTAATAAAAGAAACACGTTTGTTCATTTTTATGTGAAGATCCTTCTCATTTTATTTGGAAAGATGGGCAAGGTCAGCTTCCTTCATTTTATTTACCCGTTTTTGAAAGGCAATTTTCTGCCATGTTCTGCCCCTTCACAGCCAGAGGAGTATGTATCTCATTGCAGTGCAAGGATCTGCAGGCCCCTGTGGCAGGGAATGGGCAGACAAAACCAATAATCCACTCTTAAGAAGAAAAATATTGCCGCAACCTTTGGACAATTTCCAGAGTTGTGTATCACTGAGCTTTATCTTTCCAGAATGAGAAAAACACTGTGCAGTCTTTGTTACGATTTTGTAATAAATTTGTAATAAATGTGCTCAGATTTAGGGAGGGGCCAGAAAAGAGTTCCTGGGAGCATGGTGGTGGTGGTGGATGATCTGAATCCCTTCTTTCACTGGAGGGGCCAGGCTGTGGGGAAGGAGGCTGAGCTGATGGAGCAAGGGTTCCACTTACTTTGGTAGCATAGGTGGACTGCATGGAAGACTGGGTGGTGAATAAGTTACTGGACACATTATCCGCTATCTACGTTATCACCTGTTCACACTGCTGCGGTTTCAATATCGGTCTACCATGAGACCCTGTAAGTTGGGCAAAGAAGTTATGGAGTGAACGTCTGCAGTGTGCCACTGCTCCCTCCTCAACGGGTGCTGCTGCGTCACCCTGCCCTGACCCACGGCCACTGCCAACTGCATCGCTTGGAACCCCACACCCACGCCCTCGACCATTACCACTGGGGTTCACCATTTTATGGACACTGCACAGTATGGAGCTTAGATATGCCTTGAGTAAGAAATACAGAAATCAGAAAATATACTAGTGGTCCCACTAGTTTTTGGGGGGCTGTGGGATACAATCTGTTGGTGGCTGCACCTATACACTCTGTGACACCCCCTTTACACTGTGCAAGCAGTAGTAAACATATATGCCGCCCTTGAGTAAGAAATACAGTAATCAGAAAATATACTAGTGGTCCCACTAGTTTTTTTTTTGGGGGGGGAGGGGGGGGAATCGTGGTAGCTGCACTGCAAGTCCCAGCCAGCAGTCTGTAGTAATACAATTTAAAAACAATTTGAAGCCCTTACAAGGGCCATTTGGTTGTTTCGCTAGTATTCCCTGCCTACTAGAACGCTAATTCCCTCCCTAACGCTCTCCCCGACCAGCAGCTGCTGTTTCTAATCTCTTCCAGCACACATGCGAGCTGAGCCTTGCCGGCCGCGCTTTTTATATGGCAGGGTCATCTGATTTGGCCAAGCAATCGCTGCTATCAACATGTATGGGTCCCACATCATAGCAGGATGTACCAAAGAGTCTTCTGCATGTTTATTGGTTGAGAAATAGCGGCCAAACTTAGAGGAAACAGATGAGATTTTCTCTAGTATCGCGAGATGCTCATCCAAGTACCCTAATGCTCGAACGAGTACCAAGCTCGGACGAGCAAGCTCGCTCATCACTAACGACTAACTATAAACGATCACAAACAAGATTGTTTATCGTTAACCTGAAATGGTTCACCATATTACACAGAACGATCGTCATTAGTTAAGATCAATTCGATCATCATTACTATGATCTTTGTTTTGCTGGGATCAGAAGGAATAAACGAACAACGTGCAATTACACTGAACGATTAGTGAAAAAATGCGGAACTTGAGCAAACAAATGTGGAATTACAGCAAATGATTAACGTTTATTTTAGTTTCAGATCTAAATCAACAACATATGAACGATTCTTCGATTGTTGCCTGCAATTACACAGAACAATTATCGTTTAATTTTAAACAATACGATTTTTTGCACGATAATAGTCCCGTGTAATAGGGCCCTTACTGTAAATTCACTCATGTCTAGTTCAAACACTTTTTTTTGGTCTGTAGCCAGGTGCCTCATTGTTCTTTTGGTCGCAGAACACTGCAGTCAGATGTTACTTCATGTAACATAAGAAAAAGAGTTCATGTGGAACTTTGAATGATTAGCCTTGGACAATGATCTCAGATTGTTTTTCACTCACATTATCATAGGTGGACAAAGTATGGTCTCATTTGTTGTTTTACCCGAGCAGGTGAGAAGCAGTTTTATAGTTCCATGGCAAACCTTGTCAATATTTCCAGCATCACTGGTCATTTTTACTACAATTTTTAACAATGATGCCTGAATTTGTCTGCCATATTGGCCATAGCCAAGAAATCTACACGCCTAGGCTGTAGCACATCTGGCTGGATTCTTACAAGTCTCAAGCTCCTCCACTACCTAAGAAACTGATGGACCTGTTTTGCTGGGTGAGGGTACAAACACACACGGCATATACGCTGCGTATTTACTGCTGCGATACGCAGCAGATTAGATCTAAATAAATGAACACAGCATCAAATCTGCACCAACAAATCTGCTGTGTATCTGCTGCGTATCTGCTGTGTGTGTTTGTACCCTTAAAGTCAGATATATGGGGGGGGGGGGGGGCATGTCATTCTGTGATACACAGGTGAGAGGCATGGGAAGCCAGTGTAAATAAAACAGGAACAACTTTTTTTTTTAATTTAGTTTTGCCTTTATTTCAATAATATTTCATTATCATGGCAGATGTGGAGGCCTCTCTACTGGTTGTGTTAAAGTTATACTGTATCCATTAACCCACCTACCCCAAACCGCTGGTATTGTCCGTTTGATGAGAGCAAGTCCTTCCCAGCTGTGTCTCTTAAAAGCTGTCCAGTGCTTTGGTTAGAGTTAAAAAAAAAAAAAATCCTTTAGGGTGGGTTAACACTTACAGGATCACAGCAGATTTCATGCTGTAATCCTTTCATTTTCTATAGGTTTACATACTCAACCTAGAATTTTTATTCCGCTGCATGTAAAGACCTGTACCTTAACCCGCCATGGCCCGGTGAATACTTTACCTGTCCTTGCTCCAGCCTGCTTCTGTGGCTCCCTAATGTCCTGTTAAGCCAATTAGTGCACTGTCCCACTGCAGCCCTTGATTGGCTGAGAGGGACATCAAGGAGTCGGGAGCCAGAAGCAGGCCGGAGCAAGGAGCAAAGTATTCTCCAGGCCGTGGCTTTACATACTTGCAGCAGAATAAAAATTCCGCTGTATGTAAACCTATCTTAACCCCTAGACGACCAAGGACGTACCAGTGTGCCCTTTCCTATGAAGCGCACTTCATAGGAGGTGGGGGGCGGTTGCAGTGAGCAGCCCAGCACTCACCATTAATGACAGCCTGCAGCGCGTCATTAACCCCTTAAATGCCGCGACCGCTGCGTTTAAGTGTAAGTGACAGGGGTAGTACCCAGTCACTTACCGATGGCTGTGTTGGACCCCCGGAGGTCTATTACCTTCCTCCGTGCGGTCCGATCGGCTTTCCTGTCATTGAGTTTACCACAGGCAGGCTCAATGAGCAGAGCGCGTATCACACTGATCAATGCTTTGCCTATGGCACATCAATGTTCAGGGTGTATAATGTAATAATTGTATCTAAAAGTCCCCCAGGGGGCCTTAAAATGTGTTAAATAAAAAAATCATTATTACACTACCCCAAAGCCCCTCCCCCAATAAAAATTGAAATTACCCTGATTTCCTATTATATAAATAAAACATATAAAAATAAATAAACATATAATAAACTGCAGCGTGCATAATTGTCCAATCTATTAAAATATAACAAGCGCCATCACTAACTGCATAGACGAAGAAAAAAGTGCGCGGATTAGTTTTTTGTTAATATATATCATAAAAAGTGATCAAAACGTCTGATCTTTACAAATATGGTATTAACAAAAACTAGAGATCATGGCACAAAAAACTACACCCCCATACAGCCTTGTAAGTGAAAATATAAAACAGTTATAAGCGTCACAATAGGCACATTTTGCTACAGGGAATTATGTATAAAATAGATATGCACATGCCTGTCTGCATTACCATGGAATTGGTTGCTCTTGATGCTCCTGCTGTAGAAGAGAATGTGGCTCTAGTGACATCCACTGGAAACATTTACAACAACACACAGATAGGACAAAGTCCCTTCTTGTGATAAACATTTAATATAATGTCTCATTGAATGATGCTTAATATACTAAGTTACTAATACTACGACATTTATTTATACATGGAAATCCAATTTTGCTTGAGGTCAGTGTGCAAAATACTCTATTTACAACACTATAATCTGTATCTCAGATACACATAGTGCAGACCCAGCTATCATCACCAGGCTGAGAATTTCCCCAGCAAGTATCTAAACAACTTCTTCCAATGATACCAATGCTTTTCCAGCATGATGGAGCACTATGCCACTGGGAAATAATGATGACGAAGTCGCTCAGTAAAAAAAGACACTGACATTTTTGGTTTATGGCAATGGAACTTTCCAGATGTAAATCCCATTAAGGCTGTCATCACACACAGCAGTTTTTTGAAAAACTGTTTTTGAGCCAAAACCAGGGTTAATCCTGCAGGAATCAGAAGCATCAGTCCCTTCCTTTATATTTCTTATTCCTTCTGAATACTCTTTTTTTTCCATTTCTCTATTTGTGTTTTACACATTACAAAAACTCATATAAAACATAAGATACAAAATACCATATACACATATCCCGTCCCCACCCTTTAACCCCTGGGGGAGAGCAGTGCCCAAAAAAAAAAAAAAAAAACAACCTCTAACATTTCCAACTTTTTCAAATCTTTTGAAATCGTATCAGGAATTTCTTTAATTGTGTAGCTGCAATTTTCTTATAAGTTCTAACCTTATTAACCCCTTTCCATTCAACCATCCTTGGATGGTTCACCTCCATCCGATTTCTAATTATCACCACCTTTGCGCACCCAAGAATTTTATTAATTAAGGAGTTTACTTCACCATCTTCTATTAGACCCTACAGCAGGAGTTCAGCCCTTGAGTATACACTATAAATTTCCATCTGCATTGTCTATTTATTAAAATCAAAAATTTCTTTCTAGAACAGAATTTTTGGACAAGACCAGATCAAATGAAGCAGATAAACTCCTATCCACTTCCCTGCATTACTTGCATTTGCATCAAACACTCTTATACTTCCCATATAACATTAATCTTCAGGGGAATAAAACAGGCAGTAAAAGATCTTGAAAAAAAAAATAAATAAATAAAATCAGCCTATGAGTGGGACTACATGATGTACGGCTCAAATAATTGACTATAACATCCCATATTGTGTACTCCACAGCGCCCAATGCTACTTTCCAACGCTTTTTCACCCTCTCAATGCAGATTTCCCTGTGATACTAGAATTTTATACATTTTAGACACTTTCCCTTCCCCCATATCCCCCCGCACATGGTCAACCATCACATGTGACTAACATACAAGGGCTTCTACTATTTCTTTAACCGCATCTTATCTGCTCATAACGAAACTAGTAAGATTCTAATATCCCATATCTTTTTCTAATTTCTTCAAAAAGCTTATAATTTACTCTCTTCAACTATCTGTGACACATAATTTATTCCATATTTCCTACAAAACTGAAATTTCATTTGCCATTAAACCTTCCAAATTCTTATTTTCCCATAAGGGAGTAAATGTGAAACTATTTTCACACTTACATATCTTTTTAACACTCTTCCAAACCTTATCATAAAGTGATCAAAAGGACAAACATCCCAAATTTGCTTCTGTGCATTGTCCGGTTTCCAATAGTGCAAAAAAAATATCAGCAATTGCTTTTATTTGCATCAATTAAGTACCCAATAATGGGGGAGGTCCTCCACCCCGCCAGGGTCTGGACTCCACATGCCAAGAAATAAAGCAGAAACTCCGGAAGGGAAAGACCGTCCCTCCGCCTCCATTCCTGTCAACACCCCATATCTAATACGTACCCTTTTCTGGGGTACGTATTAGAAACCATATATCCATACAACCATATATCTGGTATCCACACAGGGGCTGCTTTCAAATACAACATTTGCGGCAAAATAACCATTTTAATTAATAAATAATGTCTTTCTACCATCGAAAGCGGGAGTTTAAGCCATACCTCAATCTTCTTAGATATTTTATTAAGATCCACATCTCTCCTTACATCACTACAAATTTTTACCCCCAGATATTCCATTTACTCCTCTCTTGAAGTGACTCTGTACCCACAATCGGACCCTCCCAAACCACTTGTACCTTTGGATAGTTTTAATCCAAGATCTGTCCTGAGTTCCGTTCAGCAGGTGATACAGTTATTGTCCTAAAAGACAACTTTTAAACTTGCAGCCCTGTGTCAAATTGACGTGGCCTAGAGTGTCTGTGCCCAAGGCTTGCACCGCCTCCTTTGTTCCTCCTCCCCGCTCTACACCAGTTGGAATGACCCAGGTAGGATTTTTTCTATTCATCACCTGTCTGAACAATGCACAGGTGCCTTAACAAGACAGCTCATGTGCAGTGTTCAGACAGGTGATGAATAGGCTAAATTGTTCTAGTGGCATTCCTAATGGTGAAAAGGGTGGGGAAGAGGGATGGAGGGGTGTCGCAATCCTAGGGCATGGGTACTCTAAGCCACGCCGATTTGACACAGGGCTGCAAGTTTAAGTTTTTTAGGACAATAACTGCATCACCTGCAAAATGGACCACATGAGAGATCTTGAATTAAAAGCAGCTATCCGAAGGTACAAGCGGTTTGGGGGTATCAGACTTGTGGGTACAGAGTCGCTTTAAACAGGGAAAACAGGGCCATCACCTTTCTCTCTTAACACAAACAATGAGGATTTTTCCCAATACACCACAAAGCCAGCAAGGCTACCCAATTCCTCTGCAACTGTCATAATCAGGTTGCCTTCTGCTGGGTTCATGATAAAAAGGACATCGTTTGTATACAGTAGAATTTTATCGTTGTCCCCCCCCCCCCCCCCAAATCCAGCTATATCTCCAGAGTCCCTTAAACACAGAGATCAATCAAATAGAAAAAGGTGATAATAAAAACCCCTCACAGGTGCCCCTCTCTAAGTGGAAGATTCTATCAAAAGGGGGTCCTTACCCTTCTTAAGGATGAGTATAATATTTAACTGCCATATGGATTCGGGGAGCAGTTTCTTCTCTAAAGATTCATTATGCACATCAGCTAAACACCTTCTGAATACTCTTAGTTTTGGCTTAATAACTACAGCGTCAGCTTAAAAAATAAAAACCTGCAGTGTGACAGCAGATTAAGTGGTCAGTATTCAAAAAGCAAACAAAAAAACAAAACATGGTAAAATCCAAGCACTGATTAGGCAAGAATCGGTTGCATCAGTCAGGATTTGGCCGAGTATCGGAATAGCTAGCATGCCAGGGCAAATTGCACAAATCTTAAAAAGGGTAAAACTTTTGGCCACAATTGTACAAGCTATACCATGATGAGTAAGAAAAATTAAAGATGACAAATGAAACAAGGTAAGGGAAAGAAAAACTTTTAATCTTATATTCAAAAGTACAAAAAGCAATACAACATCTAACAATTATGCAGATCGTGGTTTCACTACAAACTGTTAACATAGAAAATAGAAACATAGAAAATAACATAGAAAACTTAAGAAAATACTACGTACTCTGACATGTGTCAGGCCTCAAACCTTGAGCCTAGACATCATTGCAGCATATCCAAGGGCAGACAGAAAACATCATTGAAAGTTTACAGAAAGAGAATCAACTTTATTAAATATAGGACATCATTTTCTAGTCTGATAGGACATGATATTGTAACGGACCACTTCAGTAACTGCAGAACATTGATAGAGGTGCAAGGCAAGGCTTGCATACCGTGGAATATGGGAGTTACAATAAATCTTTTACTATTTTTTTTTTCTATAAAAGAGCTGAATATATGAAAAAGGCAAATCTACCAATAGTCTATTCACAAGTGAGTCACTAACTTTCACCATGTGTTGACACATTTTCTTACATTTTTATATGTAATTTTTTTTTTGTTTACTTTTAATACAGAGCTGCTGGAAAATTGGTTTCCTAAAGCCATTTCCCAGCATCCCATTGTTTGAACACATGCTCTTGTAACAGTATACATATTATTTTATTGCTTGTATGAGATCAGTACAGAATCAAGAGATAAAGAACAGATTACAAAATACTTGTGAGACACAGGTGTACGGTTAACACAAAGGTCCCAATATGCTATTAAAAGTAACATGGCGACAATCAAAGCACCGGGCAGACTGCAGCCTTCTGTGGATCACATGACTTTGGTGAATTAGTGTAATATTTGAAAACCTCAATAAAAATCTCAGATTAGCTTCCCACCCCCACAAAACAAAATCCCATCAAAAAGGTTTTTACCACACTTTAAAATACATAAAGATAATAGTGCAAAGACATTATAGATTCAAGAAAAAGGCACATAACACACAGCAGCATGGTTGGTATCACTTGAAATGGAACCAAAAGCTTATTATTTTATTATTCTATAAGATAAGGCCAGAAGCAGGGTCAGATCAGTGGCCCAGATTTACTAAATCTAATTCTAAGTCAGTCACAGTAGTGTCTAAGACACAAAAGAAATGTGGCGCAAACTGTGCCAGAATTCTGGCACTTTTTCTATAGTAAATCTAGGCCAGTGTTCATATTAAAGGACAAGTGCCATGAAAAACTTTTTCCCAGTAATTGAAGCACATTACAAAGTTATATAACTCTGTAATGTTCTTCAATCACCTATCTGCCTCCCTTCCCTGTCTTTTCCCCCCTCCACCCCACACCAGGAAGTGTAAGAAACTCACACAGACCTGATTACTGTCGTCACCGTCACCAAGCTCTTCTCTCAGCTCCTTCTCCTGTTACACTAGCCTCCCCCCTCCCTTGCCTTGTCAGGTGACAGGCTTGCTCAGCTCCCATTGGCTAAACAACTGCAAGCCATCACTTGGACTGGGGAGGGGGAGGCTGGTGTAACAGGACCTAGAGCAGCCCTCCTGCTGATGACTCATCCTCACAAGAAGGAGCTGCCTGGTGACGGTGACGACAGTCATTAGGTCTGTGTGAGTTAGGACACTTCCTGGTGGGGGGTGGAGGGGGGAAAAGACAGGGAAGGGAGGCAGATAGATGATTGAAGCACATTACAGAGTTATATAACTTTGTAATGTGCTTCAATTACTGGGAAAGTTTTTCATGGCACTTGTCCTTTAAATCATGCCCCTCCCTCTGATGTCACACTCCCTGACAGTCTTGTGAATGCCCCTACTATGTATAAGACCATTTCCATACCAAGGAAAGGCTAACAACATGGTCTACATTTGGCCAGCAGGACTAGCATACATAATAGCTGTGCAGGGACACAGCTGAAACATGACTATTTAAAGGGGTTATCCAGGCTTAGAAAAACATGGCCAATTTATTCCACAAACATCACCTCCCCTGTCCTCAGTTTAAATTTGGATTTTGCAGCTCAGTTCTATTAAAGTGTCACTGTCGTAACAACTTTTTAAATTTGAATCAGCAGATGTGATATAAAGCAAGTTTACACTTTACATTCATAATTTCTTGTTTAATTATCATGCAGTAAAACAAAGCTATACTTACTTGTATATTGGTTCAGTCTCCTGAAGGCAGCTTTTTGGTCTTGGTTAAGGGGGGAAAAAAAAAACAAAAAAAAAAAAAAACAAAAACACACAAAAAGCCAGGAAGTCCCGGCCAGTAAAGAGCGTCACAGCTCAATGCGTCCATCAATCACATGACTGCCTTCTCTGAGTGCGCGCAGGTGACTGGGACTTCCTGCGTTTGATGTTTTTTTTTTTTTTTTTTTAACCAGCACAAGAGTAAAAAGCTACCTTCGGGAGACTGGACATTTAGCTTTATTTTAAACACTAACTAAAAAAAAATAAAATAAAATGTAGAGATTCTAAACTTGTTTTATATCACATCCTCTGCTGATTTAGATTTTGATAACTATAACAGTGACATTTTAAAATGGAGCTGAATTGTAATACCACACACAACCTGAGGACAGGGGTGGTGGTGTTTTTTGCATGAAAATAGCTGTGCTTTTTCTAATCCCAGATAACCCCTTTAATCCTCTAGGATCATAGTAAGGTATCAGGATGCTGGGTGTTCCTGCATTTTGATGTATGACAAAGTACAGATAATTCCTTAATGAACTAATGTAACAAACTATTTTCTAAGACTTCTTAGATTTGAGTGAGATACCAAAGACAAAGATAAGATATATTGCTAGTCATTTTCCTGATGACCTCAGAGAGGCACACTTTCTGGAGAGCCAGCACCATTTATAAGGTAGGTTTATGTCAATGTGGCCCAGTTTGCATAGTCTGAAATGTCTGATACACACAAATGGTTAATGTATATCCCTGTGACCGAACTAAAAGCAGCTTCATAAATCATTTGGCACATTTTACCACACTGAAGGACAAGCAGCTCATGGACAAATCCTGTGTGAGGTTATTTCAAGACACTTCTGTGGGCCAGAGACGATAAATGGCTACAGTAATGCTCCGGCAGCTGTAAGGGGAAGATAAAAAGAAATATTATGCATGAAAATGTACTTCCCGATCATTCACAAATACTGCACGGTTATATTTATTAGCTGCAACACCATTCCCTGTAGGTTTTATAAGATCACTAGACACAGCTAATGCCAATGCAACACTTGTTTAGTGCCCAGCTTTAGTACTTCTGGCTCTTGTACTTTTTTATTTTTTTAGTTATTTTACATTATCTAAAGAAAAGACATTTCAATTAATTTAATTATAAATGAGTTATCTAAATATTATATAACTTCATAAACAGTGTAACAATGTACAGGCAATGTTCTCGTGCAATAGAAAGTTATAGAGGTTAGACAGAGAGCAGAAAACTTCCTACCTCTACAATCCTCCACATTTTACCTCTGCCAGTCTGTGCGAATAACTTCCCAAGTTATGAGGGGGTGGAAGCAAGTGGTGGCAACGGCCAATAGCGGTCTGATGTTACCAATGTTGTGTTGTCATTGGGCAGCTGTGTGTGTGGATGTGGTTTCACCTGCACGTAATGCTCACAGTGCCCAAAACATGTTCCTGCCCCCTCTCGTCTGCAGAAGTTATCAGCACAGCTCTCCAGGCAACCCTTATAAGGGGAGTCTGTCAGCAGATTTATGCTGCCTGAGCCATAGGCAGCATCACATACCTAAAGCCTCCAGCCTCCCTGACCGACTATTTTAAACTAAGCCGTGGCACAAGGAAATTGTCCAACAGGTTGTCTCCCTGGCGGCTTGCCACCTCAAGCATGTTTCTCGCACAATGGTGGGAAAGTGGAGATAAGTTTTTTTCTTTCAAACACTGGAGCTTTTTAGTGCAGAATTTTGTCAGTAACAACAAAGGCAGCCTTGTGGGATCTAAATATTGTAACTTCTGTGATATACAATAATAAAGCCATGTAATACCTTGTTGGCTTTAAAATTTCTGAACACTGGTGTAGAGTAGCTTAGGCTATGTTCACAGTGTGTTTTAGGCATGTTTGTCATATGCACTGTGAAAAAACTTCAAACATACCCACAGAACCCCCATTCACCTGATGGATGCCAATAGAATTCACTCTTTATAACAGATAATATATCACCAAAAATAATAAAATTACACCAAAATGCAAAATTTCTGTTAATGCTGATCACCGTGTGGAATCAATTTTAATAATTCCGACAATTCTGGACATGGCAAAATCATTATATATTTTTATATATATTTTTTTATTATTATTATTTTAATGTATTTTTTTGTTTACGCTTTTTATTTTAAAAACAGGAAAGGGTGACAAACTTTTTATATGGTAGGTTTTTTTTGTATAAAAAAAAAGAAATAAAAAAATTCCCATACTTTTAAAGTACCACCAGGCCAAGCAGAAGCACTGGAGGCGGGCCGACCCACCCTTAGTGGGAAGAAACCCCAGCCCCTCCATGACGTGACTCCATTAGAATCAATGGAACCCTATCATAGAGGGGCTGGGGTTTCTTCCCACTAAGGGTGGGTCGGCCCGCCTCCAGTGCTTCTGCCTGGGCCTGGTGGTAGTCACTTTAGGTTCCCCTAAAGCAGTGCTTCTTAAACTTTTTCTACTGGAGCCCCACCCAACAGACCAAGGTAATACCTGGGCCTCACCAGACTGACCAAGAGGATGCTGGGCCTCACCATCTGTGGTGAAAGTCCATTTAAAAGCTGAAAATAATGCTAGGGCTACCTTTCACCCATCTCCTAAGCTCTATATACTAATAAAGAAAGTACAAAATAAATTAATAATGTTGCTAAAATTAGATTTTGGAGGACTGTGCAGATTATAGTTACTTTTGTGAAAACTGGCTCCCCAGCTGGGCCTCACCAACAACTAAGGGGCGCCTCACAGTTTGAGAAGCACTGCCCTAAAGGACTATAATATGCAATCAATAGACTACATATACTGATCAATGCTATACTTCTTTGCCACCCCCACTCTTTGCTGCACATGTGCCAACTGTGTATGCTGTGATCAATATTGATCAAGGCACACATAGGGTTAAATTCATAATTGAAGACAGGTGTTAGCTGTAACATACAGCTAACACACAATACATATAGCGCAAGCTCAGCTTCTGAGCCCCTGCTGTATGCAATGACCACCAGGCCACGGTAGAAAGACGTATTAGTGGTCGTTAAGAGGTTAAACAATGTTTACATGAAAAAAAAACAGAATACTAGGATATTACTTATCATTAATAAGTTCTGGTTTACTGAAGAAAACAAGCAGCAGCACACCTTTACTACCCATAGCCAGCACCATACATACCTGTGCTCCCAACCTGGTAAGGTATCGGACTCTTACGTCAAACGCACTTAGAGGACGGAACCTACTTTCTGAATTCTGCCTTCTTAGTCGCTCCTTTTCAGCCCTAAAGAATTATAATAAAGATCTCATAAACAACAATGTAGTAACACCACAGGCAGACTAGTCCAACAACACATTATGAGAGAAAACAAAAAATTATAGCTACAGTACATACAAAGTTGATTAAAATAACAGTAACTTCATATTCTATGATGCAGTTCTGTATGCTGAATTGTGTACATAGCGACTTATAGACCAGGGTGGCATGCTGTCTTAAGAAACAGACAGCAGCTCTATTTCTTAATTAAGGTTCTGACAAAAAAAATAAATAAATCTAAAAACAGGTAAACGTTTGAAGTTATATGTAACATAGGAGAATTTGTAAAGTTTGCCAATTCTACTTTAACCAGTACAGCAAAAACCAGAGACAAGGGCCAGATGAAGGAAAGCATTGCTTAGAAGCTAGGCTCTGATCCTACTAGTGTTGGTACATATCCACTGGGAAACCTTTCATTGACTTGAATGTTATTTTTACCAATGTTAAAGGGTTTATCCAGCGCTACAAAAACATGGCCACTTTTGCCCCGCTCGTCTCCAGGTCAGGTGTGTTTTGCGGGGAAGGGGACCATTCACATACATAACATACATTACAAAGTTGTATAACTTTGTAATGTGTGTTATCTTGCCGCACTTCCCCTTTAACTTGATCAGAGATGTCCCATAGAAATCTACAGGGGCAATAATAGAATTGTTTTATAGAGGAATGTAAAATATTGACTTAATATATAATATCTCAAATATTTGTAGGTTGGTAGGTGAATCATAATATATAGTAACCAGGGGAGCCCCTTTAAAAGGACACACATGTATAACAAACATATCTGTATGTAATCACTCCATGTTTCGGATATAAAAACGACAATACAGACAAAGGGCTTTCATAAGAATTTTATTTTAGTAACATTTTCATTATGGAAAATAGCCGTTTATTAAAGAAACTATTTAAAACTAATGTAAAAACAACATATACAGCATCAAATGTAAGTAGGCCTCTGTATTATAGAACACATATATTCCCTGAGTAACACAAGTGAGGACCACTGAGTTATATAGACAAAGAAGTTGTCTTTGAAATAAAGAAAACTTAAGTGCCTGAACACCAGAGCAAATGAGGACATGGTTAAAGGAATAATCCAGATTTAGAGAAAAACGATTGCCTGCTTCCAAAAACAGAGCCACATCTGTCCACACGCTGTTTGTGGCATTGCACCTCGGCTCTATTTACTTCCCACAGAGCTGAGCTGCAATATCAGAACAAACGTGTGGATAGGTGGGGCATGGTTTCTAGAGGCAGAAGCCACATTTTAATAATCCCATTAACCATTAAAAACCTCTGCTCTCAGGTAGTGCAAAGTGTCCGACTGAAAACTGCTTATACTGCAAGCCTGACAGACAGTAAGCAGTAATTTAACACTAGATAGACAGCTGCTGTATTGCCCAGTACCAACACAAACAGAACGTATGGACCACTCCTGCTGCTATTGGAGACACCAAAGTGTTTTATCAAGTACCCTAAAGGCTATGGACTCTTATAAATACATTTTATTATTATTGCATTGTACTTATTTTAGTGTAGAAATAAAAAAAAACTTAAAATCATAAACACACAAAGCAAAAAGAATAAAGCAGGCATGGAAAGCTGCTAGTGAGAAATCACATTAGAACTATTTACCTTTATACATTAAGGTACAGGTAGCTATATGCGCCACTGCAGTTTGTGTCAATGGTCCAAAGATGACACTATACCCGGGCTAGGAAAGGTACTGTAGTATTGCTCTACTTAGGCTGCATTCACACGTTCCGCTCCCAGCATCTAATTTCAGATACTGTCTGGACGGGGGAAAGTCCGTTACAGGCATTCCATGTCCGTGTTCCATGCGGAACACAGAACATATGAATGCAGCCTTACTTGAATTGGATGAAGGTGCAGTGATGCTGAGATAAATAAGGATTCAAGAGGCTGCAGCACTTGCATGGGCATTGCAGCCCAGTCAAACAAATCTGCAGGGCTGCCAGGAGTCGGATCCCTGAATATGTATTAATAATGACTTCCCACCACCAGGACTCAACAATGAAAGTGCTTCTGGGTAGATCATGGTGATACAAAAGATGCACATAGTGAATGGTATTTTTAGTATAGGTTCAACCCAAGTATTTATGTAAGGAAACATTTTATAAAAATACATTATAAGAATCTGTATATACAGCAAGTGCTAAATTTCTTCACAGCATGAAAACAACAGGGACTGAGCTCCTTGCAGCTTCCATCACAGTGTCAGCAATGTGGTACCATCATACCATGTAAAATCAGCCTGGGCTTGCAAGTCAGGCTAAAATACAGCAAACAGAATTCTGCTGTAAATATGTCAAGGGTCAACAAAGCTTGTTATCACCAATATATAGGTAAGCTGATCCCTGAGGGTCTGACCAGTGGGATCACCACAATCCTGAGAATGGAAAAACAAGTGTCCCCACAGTGAATGGAATGCCACTGCAGCTGCGCTCCTCTGTTGTGAGAAACTCACCAGTCTCTGTGCCTCTGTAGCAGCATTCTGGGGTCCCGTTCAACACGTCATCTTCTGCAGGAAACCAGGTACATGACGTGCAGCAGCAGTGCCACGGCCTGGCTGAGCAATAGCTCGCACAGCCAGTTAGTGACTGGGGCAGTGTCCCGCCCCAGTCACTTATTATCTGGGTAAGCAGTCACTCAGCCAGGGCCATGACGTTGCAGCTAGCGGAGCTGCAGGACCCCAGCTGATGTAAACAGGACCCAGGAGCAGCACTACAGAGGCACGGGGATGGGCGAGTTCACTTGTTTGTCATTTTCTCACCCACCCCACCCCTGCCTGCCATTTTTACAGTTTGTGGGACTTCTCTTAAGTGCCAACAGCTAGTAACTAGAAACAATGGCTACAGCCAAGATATTAGATAGCCTGCACTTCAGATGTGACTGGTGAACACACAACTAGAAGTTGAATTATGAACTATTTCACAATCCTTATTTCTAATATCTGTCCACTGCTGATTCAAAGAAAGTGCCTTTACAAAATTGGGAGTCTAAATAAAAGATTCTGTTTCACTGGACATAAACAGGCCAATGTAATTTAACCCTAGATAGTAAATGGCTCCAAACACATGGCACATGTTAAACATGGTCAGAAGCATAAAACTATACTTACCTAGTTTATGTTTGCCCTTGACCAGCAACTACAGCATAGACTAGGCTGTAAGCAACTAGAGTGGTGCTTTTAGATTATATGTAAAGTCCAGCGCTACAAAAACATGGCCACTTTTCTCCCTCTCTTGTCTCCATTTGGCTCCATTTACTTCAATGGAACTGAGTTTTAAACACCACCCAATGTGGAGACAAGAGAGGGGGAAAAGTGGCCATGTTTTTGTAGCACTGGATGACCCCTTTAACTTATGGGAAACCATAGGGAGCTATTTCTTAAGAAAATTCCCAGGACAATGTTATCAGATTTTTGGAAAAACAGTGATAACTAGAGATGAGCGCAACTCGAGCCATAGGCTGTATCCATGTTTTCCTGTACACCCTAGGGCTGCATCCAACATCTCTTGCCAACTCGTCAAACAATCAGACTAACATGCTTAAGTTGCGCTCATCCCTACTTACAGCATAGGTCTTTGTCATTCCCTATGGCCTGGGAGCAATTGTCATAAAATCTTCATTACTGGAAAAGGTTCCACATGTCAGGCCATACTGTATCAAACAGTACTATGGTCCCAGACACAAAGTGCTTCATTAGTAAGTGCTAAGAAGAATAATAGGAACTGTTACATTACATAAAGTGACCCATGGAAAGCGCAATAAGCCTTAGTAAACAGTTATAACAAGAAAGACGTAAAAACAAACCACACTGAGTATCGAGTGCTGTCAATAATGCCACGTAACCAGTGTAAACAGTCCAGGGCGACCATTAAGGCCTAGAACCGGAATTCCTTCCTTAGTACTGGCATACTAGAAAGAGGTTAGTCTATAGAATGTAATGTTGATATGACTATCTGCAGCAAGCTCAGAAGACACAAAGGCTCTTCGAGTTGACCGCTTGCTGACCGCTTACAGCATACAGGAAGATGACAATTATTCATCAGTTTCTTCTCTGCAAAAGATTATTATAAAATGTTACATCACAATGAGCAGGAACGGCAATGCTAGATAACTACTACAAAGCTTATACTAGGGGAGGTATACAGATCTACTCTACATCTATAAGACACTATAGGATAGAAACTAGTCCAGACAAACTGGATGTGTTGTCCACAGAACCATATCTGTTGTCAAGCAGAAACTGCAAGAAAGAAAGAAATTCCTGACTGGTTGATATGGGCAACATTAGGCCAGGCTCACACCACAATTTAGCCATACAATTGATACTGTAATAAAGCACACTGCTGGCCTGACCAGCTGGATGCTGTTGCCTTGACTTCAGTTGCGGGGAAATAAGTATCATGTTTTTTAAGACGGGAAAGCAAAATATATAGCTGGTTACAGTCATTCAGGCACTTCAGTTACAGGCTGTTCTTCTGTTCTAGCGTGCAACAACAAATGTATGCCTAGTAAAAATGATGTGAACATGGCCTTACCTATTGTATGTACTAGTTCTGGTACACCCTTACATTACTTCAGTAGTGCACTGCAGGAAGGATAAAGTCCTTTGCTGACACCAGCAACTGGGACAAGAGAAGCAATATCGGGCTGAATTACATTAGTAATATACAGCAGCTAGAGATATAGGAGGTAAAGAGCTCCTCTTATTGCTACTATTCTTAGGAACATAGCTTGTGGGATCTTCTAAAGCTCTCCAAAAGGCTGGGTTCACACCAGATCTCTCCCTCGGGTAGTATGTTTCAGGAAAGCCCCCAATAGATGCACTAAACACCTTTATATGGATCCATTAGTCTGACATACGTAGCTGCAAACAAAGTATCGAACAGGAAGGTAGACTACACCATTTCCATAAATTAAATTCTGTGACATCAACCACACAATGGGGGAGATTTATCAAACATGGTGTAAAGTGAAACTGGCTCAGTTGCCCCTAGCAACCAATCAGCTTCAACTTTTCATTCCTCACAGATGCTTTGGAAAATGAAAGGTGGAATCTGATTGGTTTCTAGGGGCAACTGAGCCAGTTTCACTTTACACCATGTTTGATAAATCTCCCCCAATGTCTTTTGTTGGGGGCACTGGTCACCTGTGTCGAATATTGTGGAAGCTCGGCTGCTGCACAACAGGAGTGCCCAGCAATAAGTAAGGCTGGGTTCACACTACGTTTTTGCGAACGTTTTTTTTCATCCATTTTCTTGCAAAAAGTGAACAACGGATGGAAAGATACAGACACTACATAGATGCTGCAATCACAATGTGACCATGTAATCTAAGGGTTTAGACTGCAAGGATTAGGGGTCTCCCTGCTCCTGTTAGGCTGGGGTTTTTTTGGGGGCAAAAAACGGATGGAAAAAAATGTATGCATGTGTGTGCATCCATTTTGATCAGTTTTTCCATTGAATTCCATTGTAAACACAAAAAAAAAAACAACACATCCAAACGGACTAAAAAAATTTAGTCGATCCTTTTTTTTTTTTAATGGGATTCAGTGGAAAACGGATCAAAACGGATGCACACACATGCATACATTTTTTCCATCCATTTTTTGCAAAAAAAAAAACTTAGTGTGAACGCAGCCTAAGCGCCCTATTCCACAGTAACGATAAATCGGCCAGATCGGCCCGATTCGGCCGATTATCGTTTAGAGAAATAGAGAGAACGATCAGCCGATGATCGTGTCATCGGCTGATCGTTCATTTAGGGCCAGAACTAAAATCATTGTTCTCCCACCGCGCATCGCTACGGTTGAATAGGGGTGCGCGGCGGACGACTAACGATTTGACAAGCAGCAGCATCATACATTACCTGTCCAGGCTTCTTCTCCGCGCTGTCTTCATCCCTGGGTCCCGCGCGCTCTATCTTCAGAATGGCTGGTCAGCTGACGGAGCGCTCAGCCAATAACAGGCTGGGACCGCCGTGGCCTGTGATTGGCTGAGTGTGGTCTGTCAGCTGACCGGCCATTCTGAAGATAGAGCGCGCGGGACCCGGGGATGAAGGCCGCGCAGAGAAGAAGCCTGGACAGGTAACGTATGATGCTGCAAGGGCTGCTAGGACATCGGTAACGATGTCCTTGCAGCCCTCGCTCAACGATCATCGGGCTGTGGAATAGGCCCAGTAAACAAGCGGCGATCTAGCAGATCGCCGCTCGTTTACATCATTGATCGGGCCCTCCTCGGCCCGTGGAATAGGACCCTAACCGGAGCAGGGAAACCCTTACTCCTTGCAGTCTAAACCCTTAGATTACATGGTCACATTGGGATTGCATTATCTATGTAGTGTCTGTATCTGTCACCCCAATGACACCCAGGTGACGTGATCACCATGACCTGGATTGGTCTCCATGTCAGCAGACCCGATGACAAAAAAAATAAATAAATAAAAAACTGGCCGTTAAGGGGATTGTCCATTAACCAGATAAGTTATACAGCATCTATTTAGAAGACATTTCCATGGCTTTTCATGATATATTCATTAAAGAGGCTGCTAAAGTAGCAGAAAAGGTTTCATCTCTTGGCACCTGGCACTCCACTTCCGGCTCTGTTTCTCCTTGGAGGTTATACCATCCAAGACAGGAGGGAGGAGGTACAATATTGTAACTATCACATGTGGGCAGAACCATTGCCGCACAAAGTTGCAGGAAGTGTTGACTTTTATATAGAGATGGTACCTGCCACATATGGAACAGGGGTTAAACAGATCCATTAATGGGCAATGGATGCACTGCTGGGCATCTATTACCACCTCTACTGCCATATGTTGGGAGCTTCAGCTAGTGTATACATAAAACAGAGGCCAAAAACAGAGTGTGAATCCAGCCTTTCATCATCTAGTGATACACATAAGCTGACAGGGTGCCCATAATCTAGAAGAGGCGTTTCCAAACCAGACAACCCTTTAAGGAGTTTTAAAGAATAAAAAGTTTATGACTCACGAAAACATTGCTTGTATAATACCCACTGCCAGCAAAACAAACAAGTCACACCCAGTATGCAAGGCACACAAGAATAATAGCAAACAAGCAAGCGAAGCACAGACATAAGATTAGCGTCTACAAGACGGGCAAAGTACTGTTAGGTTACAAGTGACTTATGACTGGCACACACACCACTTTAATCCTCAAAGACTTCACAACTGAAGACAAATTTACACAGACTTCACAACTGAAGACAAATTTACACAAACATTAGCTTTCCACAAAATCTTTATATTAGAGTATAGAAAAACCGAGAAAGGGAGTGAGACAGTGTAAAAAGCAAACAGAGGAAGAGCAGTCCCAACATACAACTAAGATTGCTACAGCCCCTTCATGTGTCCTAAAAAGGAACAATTCAGGGACTCCATAACAATCCGTCAATCATAAAAAGCTCATAGGAGACCAAGGTTGATAAAAATGGCCGATTTCAACCAAAACAATAGTCTGCTGGTTTTAATATAACAATAAACTAGTCTCTTGTGAGTCAGCCAACATGGTCATTGTCAGCCATCCTTATAACGTGTATGTGGGGGAACAAATGATTTTATTGTTGTCACTACCCAATCCCTTATGGTCCTTTTGTGTGTTATTTTTGTGTCTAACTGCTCACACCTGTGAGGCTCAATCCATCTCCAGCGGCAGAGAGACCAAGACTTACCACAGAAAGTGGGGCTTAACTACAGCTATGGGCAGAAGAGAAAGCATGCAAGCCTGGGCTGTGTACCTGAAATTTGTCAGCCTGACAAAATTTATCCACACTGCCCCTCAAAGGAAAATCAAGGCTTCCCTCTCATCACTGAACGCCCCTAAAGATCTCGGTAGCTGTCTCTTGTGTATTTTACTACTGTATGTACACAGTGCAGCCCTCTTCCACTTCCCTTTAGCTCAGTGCTTCTCAAACTGTGAGGCGCCCCCTAGTTGTTGGTGAGGCCCAGCTGGGAAGCCAGTTTTCACAAAAGTAACTATGATCTGCACAATCCTCCAAAATCTCCATTTTAGCAACATTATTAATTTATTTAGTACTTGCTCAATTAGCATACAGAGCGTGTGAGATGAGTGAAAGGCAGCCCTAGCATTGTTTTCAGCTTTCAAATGGACTTTCACCACAGATAGTGAGGCCCAGGCATCCTCTTGGTCAGTCTGGTGAGGCCCAGGCATTGCCTTGGTCTTTTGGGTGAGGCTCCAGTAGAAAAAGTTTGAGAAGCACTGCTTTAGCTTGTCATGAGCAGCAACAGTTCAGCTCTAAATATAACCTTCCTTACTGTGCTGCTCTTTTAAATGTCTCCTCGTATAGCACGTTGCACAGCCTGTGCATCAGCAAACCCTTGTCCCTCCAGAGGCCATCTGGAGTACTGTAAATCCTCCTCCAGTAAAGCTTAAAGTCACACTGTCACCTGCTTTTTGCATTCTGACATCTCTGACATCTTCTCTAAACCACCACAATATGGCCAAGAATCTGCAGCAGAGACCACTGGCCACTGTTGCTGTTTTGACACCAGTAATATTTAACCAACATTTTAATTTAAAATATTTTTGTTTGTAAGTTACAATTTAAAGGGATTGTCTGGTGCAGAGAGGTCTGTTCTGTCTATGCTGAGTGGTCATCTCCTGTCCACATGGCACATCAGCAGAAGTTCTGAAGAGGACAGCTGCAGCGGAGCAGGATGGGCAAGTATACACTTCTGGCAGCATGATAAATTATCTATTTACACCAGACAACCTCTTTAAAAAAAAATAAATAAAAGCCAGTACCAAGAACCAATACCAGAAATTTTCTGTTGCAGATTTTACAACAACTATTATAGGCAGCATTTATTACAGCCGTCACCTGAATTCCTCATCTGAAGGTGCTGAATTCCATGCACTTTTATTTCAGCCCATAATCTACCGTACATATATTGTACGTCCTTGAATAATTCTAGCTTAGCGTCAATCCTTAGTCATTTAATTTACAATGCATGTAGAAAAAGTCTGCTATGTGTAGATTTACCCTAATAGTTGCAAAGCAGTAGCAACTGAGTTAAGCAGCAAGGGAAGCAGCAGGAAGCATTAACAGGAGGAGGCCCGGCAGCTGCAGCACACACAGTCACACTGAACATTAAAGGCCCAATCATTAGAAAACTGGTACCTGCCCTTAAATCATGGTGGGAACTGTAGTGTCTTTATACATAAGAGTAAAATGTTGTTGGCAACTTTGACATGTACAGATAAAAGCCTTTAGGGCAGCTTCACACACACCGTATCACAGCAGATTTTATGCTGCAGGTGTGCAGCAGATTTGATCTAAATGATTGAACACAGCATCAAATCTGTAGCGGATCCTGTATGTGTGAATGCACCCTTAATGAGGTTTCTAGTTTCTGCAAATTAAACTTATCTGTTGTATAATTAAGTTAAAGTATGTGCACACTTGCATAAAGCAGGATCTGACTTACAGTGAGCTCAGACTACCAATAACCTTTGAGTATCAATGCCTTGCAGTTTTCTAGAGCTCTCAATTATAACCATTAGTTTACTTACAGACACTCTCCGACAAATTTCTGTCCATATAATACTTATTCACCAGCCATATTATTAGTGTAATCTGTTTCATCCCAGCTCTGCTGCATCTATACATATTGATCACTTTCATTATTGCAGCTGGTCATGTGATCACCACAGGTATGCAGCCTCATGGTTACAGTACACTTATCAGTGGACTCTCTAAGGCCATGGCAAAGTTTGTAGCGTAAGTGAACAGGATGAAGGATCCTATTCAGCAAATGTATCAGAGATAAAGGAAACTGAAGTATTGATACACAAAGCATTTCATAACATTGCATAACCTTTCAGTGTACAATAGAGACTGAATGAGAAGAATCCTTACCTTATTATTGTATAAAACAAAAAAACTGATTTGTACTTACTCAATGGCTGCTTGTTTCTGTAGTTTTTCTCTTTCCCATGAAGAAAGATTAAGATCTCCACCTATGAAGAAGAAGATGGCTTAAAACTTAAAGTTTATCACAATGCATAAGAAGATGATACTTGGGAGATATAATCTTTCAAAATGATAAATGCCTTTATCAGAAACCACCTACTTTATTAAAAGTAAAATAAGAGATCTATCAGCAGGTTAGACAAATCTAACCTGCTGATAGTCCTCTAGTGTGCCGGGGACACTGAGAAGGAAGGTGTGTGTGTTACCTTCCTCCTCCGCACCATTCCCACGATGTCAGTTTGGGTAAACTTTGCTTTGTAGCACCACTGTGACATCCAGCCCACCGCCACCATTGATACAACTGGGGAGGGAGGGCCTGATGAAGCGTCAGTGCTCCTAACAGTGCTCTAGAGCAGAGTTTATCCCAACTAACAGTGCGGGATCAGAGCTGAGGAGGACGGTAAGACACATACCTTCCTCCTCAGCGTTCCCTGCACTAAAGGGGGCTATCAGGTGGTTAGATTTGTCTAGTTCCCCTTTGATGTAGTAGGCCAATTGTCACACCACTGCAAAGCTGCCTATCTTTATATTGTGTGGTCTAGACATGGAAGAGCAGCATGGACATAAAGTGTGAAATTTACTTACCTCTAAGGTGGTTTACAAAGTACAACATGACAACGGATACAATGGCCACTGCAAATAGAGAAGGACAAAGCCATGCATAAGGACAGAAACATTTATGTCAATCTACTCAAATCTGCTACACAATATTATAGACAGGCGGGGAAAACCTACAGTGGCTCATACCCATCTCAATGACATGAAGCAAAAATAACTATAATAATACACACACACACACACACACACACACACACACACACACACACACACACACACACACGTACTTAGCCACTCAGACAGATTATGCAACAATACTGCTACCTAGGGCACTTTTACATGTATAATTTATATAATTTAATGCCTAACTTCTTGGAGACACAGCTTATTGTTTTTGCTCCATGACAAAACTTAGTTTTTCCATCAAAGGAACTGCATGGGGCTTGTTTTTAGTTGTACTTCTTAAATGTTATTCTTTGTTTTATTGTATAATATATGTAGAGAAAACATGGAGAAAAAAATGCTGCTACATTTTTGAGTGTTTAGGCTACTATAAAAATGACATATTCATTTTATTGTGTGGTTTAGTAGGACTACAGGTGTTTACCAAATGTAACTAGCATTGCATTGCCAGTTTCTGACATGCACGGTACATGGGAGGATGAGACCACTCAATACATAGAATTTGAGGTTTTAAAGCAGTTTTTAAGCAACACTGCCTTATACCCAAAAGGAACTAAGCAGGAGGAATTTAAGAACTAGTTACAGGGTTTGTCTAGGGAGCAGAATATGGCTGACTCTCTCTGCCCCTTAGTGCTCTTTTCCTCTCTCCCCTTATCTTAGAAGTAGTACTGAAAGTTCAGATCTTGAGAGGAAATATCTTATGTAATCAACTTAATAAAATCCTTACTACAGATGCAAGCACTAAAGAAGACTTCTAAAAACAGATATCCTCGGGAATCCAATATGACACCAGCAAGAATGGCAATAATAGCAAGACCCAGGTTCTGGATGGACTGCATACTGCAATGGAAATAAAAGAATAAATGTAATGTAAAGAACACATTCAAAGGATCATTAATACTATTTTACAAATGAAAAAGTGTACGAAAAGTGTACGTCGTTCTACTTACAATCCATATGCAGTACCCAGTTGATGTTCAGGGACCACAAAAGCAACCATAGGCCACAATGCACAAGCCAGAAGAGAATAGGACACGCCTAACAAACTCTGATGAATCAAAGAAGAGCCAACATAAGTAAAAGACATACATTTATATCCATAGACAGTGATCATTATAGCAACAGGCACATATTTTATCATCAAGAATCAAAGACCCCAAGATAAAAGCAGCGGGGGAGCAAGCATTTGGATTTACACATACCATAGCAATCCAGGGATTCCACAAAGTAAAGGCCAACATGAGATGAGCAGTAAGAGTAGTCACCACAGCGCACATAACCCAGATAATGTTCTTCCCAATTCGGTCCACCATGAAACCAAAGACCGGTGAAAGCGGTGCAGAGATGATGTAAACCACACTAAAAAGAGTAAGAAAAAGGCAAAAACAATATCAACTATAATTAGTAATTACAGCCAAACCATTCTGTAAGCGGTTATCTGAGCACTACAGTTTCCATACTGCACAAGGTCTCTTTATGTAGTAGTGTATAGGCATACCTGTTTATGGCTCCTGCTTGAAGAGGTGAAAACTGAAATTTCTCAATAAAGAAAACTCTACATACGGAAAAAAAAAAACAATTGGGTTATTTCAACATCAAACTAGACTAAACACAAAATAATGAAAATACAACTTTAAAGAAATAACATGCAGGATGCTACAAATGATCCTTTTTTATGTAGAATATGTCAAAAATACATTTACGGTAAATGGTCAGGGGCTTCATACTACATGACCAGCATGAATTTGGCTCAGAACCTCCTACAACTTACAAGCAAAGGCTGCACTTTTTCAGAAAAAGTTCAATGACGAGCCAGGAACAGGGCAAAAACTCAAGATTGCAGCTTTTCACTGGCTTCTCCCCACCCCATTGCACTTGAATGCCAGGTTTATTCCAATCTGTGTACACAGAGTTTGCTCATTGCAATGAGGGAGCCTCTGCTTGATTAATGCTGCCTGTGGTTCACACAGCAAGTATCAGAGGGGTTGTTCCTTTTAGGGTGCCTATACACGTAACGGATCCGCAGCGGATTTCCACTGCGGATCCCTGCCCTGTACACTCTATGGAAAGACAAACTTGCAGCAGGATGGACATCCCGCTGCGAGTACGTCAGCAGCCCGCCCTGTTAACCCCCGCTGGAGCGTATACATCACCTTCTCCGCGCTCCGGCTTGCTTCGGGGGTTCCCGGCACGTCCCGCTCGGCCAATCGGTGCGCTGCCCTGCCGCAGCGCACTGAATGGCTGAGCCGGCCGTGAAGGCGCCGGGAGCCCCGAAGCAAGCCGGAGCGGGCAGCAGTGAAGTATACGCTCCGGTGGCGGGGGTTAACGGGGCGGACTGCTGACATACTCACAGCAGGATGTCCATCCCGCTGCGAGTGTGTCTGCCCATAGAGCCCATAGCCTGAAATTAGATCGCCAAACTGCAGTATCTAGTCTAGACTCTAAATGATTGGACATGCTAAAATCAAAGTACAAAATATATAATGCATACTTACTTTCCAAGGCCAATGAAAGGAAAGACAGCAACATAATAGCAAACGCATATTAAAAATATCAACCAGAGGCTAAGTGAAAAATCCTTGACATCAGTCAGCTTGATGACTTCACCTGGAGGAAAATTAGAAAAAAACAACATAATATATGGAGAGCATCTGAATTATACACTGACTGTATTCTACAGACGGACTTGGTACAGTCATTGTTTGGCCTGGCCTGCAGACTCAGGTTAGAAAGGGGGGGTATCAAAGTAGGGACACTCTGTATTTAACACTTCAAACACAGAAAGAATAAGCCCTTACCAGTTTTCCCTTG